>NC_079442.1:36069986-36324986 GCF_903798145.1 Danio aesculapii | reverse complement strand
AAAGCGCAGGGCGCAAAAGCATTAAAGGCGTGTCAGAATCCAATTTTGCTATTTTAACGATGGAAAAATGCGCTTTGCGGCACGGTGCATGATCTGACAGGGTTGAGCTTATTCTCTTAATGTGTTATAGGTGTGTTTTGAGAATAAACCAATCAGAGTCACATCTCCCATTCCCTTTAAGAATCAGTTGCGTCGCGCCATCGCGCATTTGCTATTTACATGGCGAACTTTGTAAGTGGAAAAACTGAATGCATCACTAGCGAGAAAACCATCTGCAGTGCGAGAATGAGAGAATAAGCCTCTAATTCTTTACTTTCACCTTCACTCTCTTTCATGCACAAGGAAACGTGTTGTATGCACAGACATCCATTAGCCTACATAATTAATTTTGTTTGTTAAGCACAAATATTTGTTTCAAATCTATTTGAAAATTCAGTTATAATTTCCAGCAGATGAATAAATAAACAATTTGATAAACAGTTATATCCAAATACACATGCTTTGCCCCATATGGTCTAAAACCTAACAGGTGGACAAATCTAAGCTTGTTTTTAATAAAACAAATATAAATATGCATATAATAAATAATAATAATGATAATAATAATATTATACAAAAGCAAGTTGTCATTAATAATCTGAAAAAGCCCCCCGAGATGAAGAAGGCATGAAAGCAGTGGTTTTTATATTTATGTAGAAAATAATAATTTTTGTAATAATTTAATCCTTTAATTCTTTTTCATTTGTAAAAATATTTGCGTATTGCTGTACATCCTGTGTGCTTTAAGCAATGTGTAAGCGAGGCGCACAACTAACGCGCTCTGCGCTGGACTTTAGACCTGCTCTCAGCTGGTCTATTGTGCAGTCTATTTTAGTTCCTCAAAATAGCAACGCACCAGCAATGCACCTTAACACACCTCCTTTTTTAGACCAGAACGCCTATGGGTGCACATATGAGAGCAAATGCATTTGATATTTAAACAACGTGGTGAAAAACGTCAAAATGACACTTGGGTCGAGCTGAAACTAGCAAACTACGTCACGCCCTGGGCCTCATTGCGTCGGGTGTATAATAGGGCCCTTAATGTTTAATGTTTATTTTAGTTTAGTTTTGTTTGTGTTTATGTGTCAAGTTTAAGTCACTTTGGACAAAAGTGTCTGCTAAATGACAAAATGTTAATGTGTTATGTATAATTTTTTTAAACATTTGTTTCTTTTTTTTTTTTTTACAAAATGAGGGATGATATTATTATTATGATGTTATTTACAGTGAGTTTTGCATGATTTATTTGAAAATTTGAACATGGAGAAAATAATATTTGGATATTTGTGACAACTACAAATTGCATAGAAAAAAACTATTTTACCACATTTATTATTCATAATTTCCATAATATTTAGATTATGGCCACTCAAACACACAGTTGTTTTATATAGCAAAACAGTGGGAAAGAGCAAACATTATTCTGGAGATTGGCAGCACAATACTAAAATCAATATGTAAAATTTAGTGAATATGGTATTTTATTTTATTTTATTTTCTAATTTATATATATAATTTTGTTCACAACTGTCCAAGCACACATTTATTTTATACAACACTCAAAAAATGACAGTTGTTGTTTTTTCAAACTGCTTATTTAAAAGGAGCTGAAACAACACAATTATCCAGTTGTTTTTTTTTTTGGACGACTTGATTGTTTTATGTTCAATCTACTTAAATTTGTAAATGATCTCAATTCTTTCATGTTGCCCCAACCTAAATTAATTGTGTGGAACCCAGCATTTCTTACAGAGATTTACTAAGCCTGAAGTAAATGTTGAGTGGTATCAGCTGGTCTGGTCTACATCTTCTCATCTAACACAGCACTAACTGTCCTGTCTTTTTGTCTCCTCAGCTTTGATGTGGACAATGGCACCTCTTCAGGTCGCAGTCCGCTGGATCCGATGGCCAGTCCAGGCTCAGGTCTCATCCTCCAGGCCAACTTCGTCCATAGCCAGAGGAGAGAGTCCTTTCTGTACCGTTCAGACAGCGACTACGACCTCTCACCAAAGTCCATGTCCAGAAACTCCTCCATCGCCAGTGACATGTAAGACAGAGTCTCTCTTATAGACAGAGAACAGCTTTAGTGGCATGTGCACTTTTTATTAATATGCATAATTTATTATTGCAAATTCATGTTTAGTTGTTAGAGGATTTTTACATTGCATGCCAGTGTCATGATTAAATGCACACCCTATGAGCTAGTCAAATTTCAGTTTTCAGATTTGTATACTGTGTGTGAAAATAAGAGAAAGCCTATGGTTTTGTAATTAGTGTTTAACCTTCTTTTTGCAGACATGGTGATGACATGATTGTTACCCCTTTTGCACAGGTATTGCCATATTTTATATGTCAAAGTTTAAAAGGAGAGGATTTGGCAACAGAGAAATGAATAACATACTTTTCTTCTGTCAGGTTCTGGCGAGTTTAAGAACTGTCCGGAATAATTTTGCTGCTTTAACAAATGTACAACAGGAAAGATCCAATAACAAGTGAGTCATTTACAGTTTCAAATATTCAATATAATTTTTAATTTATTTATTTATTTTTATTATTTATTTATTTATTTTCAATTATTTATTTTATTTTTTCTCTAACATTTTTGGAATGTGGATATGGGTTAAAAAGAAAGTTGTATAAGTATCACAACGATAAAGTGTGATGTAGTTTTTCCGTATGAATCAGAATGTGGCCTGCTTTTAATTTTATAAATATCGTTTAATCAGTATGTATACCATTAACTGTCATTCAGAGTTAGTGAGATGAAACAATAAAATAGACACTAATTTGATGTGGACACCAACATGTCTTTGACCCATATGCTGTGTGTTAACAGCAGTCAATCTGTTGATTTCTTTGTCAAACAGGAGATCTCCAATGTGTAACCCTCCTCCCATCACAAAGACCTCCTACACAGGTATATATACCTTTAATTGCATGCAGATATTTTAATATTGCTAAACAAATTGAAGACATGGCCTACTTTTGTATTGTTTATATACTAAGAATAGTTAGTTTTTTGTTGTTATTCTTTTTTCTAAAATTACTTTTTCTTTGCTTTAGTAATTTTGTTCTCAAAGGGATACTTGACCCAAAACTGAAAAATCTGTCATTATTTATCCACATTTACTTGTTCCAAATTAGTTTGATCTTCTTTCTTCTGCTGAACAGAAAAGATATGCTTAAGAAAGCTGAAGACCTGTAGCTATTGACTTCCATAGTATTCAGCACAGGCTCATTGTGAAAATGTACCCCCGTATACGTTTGTGGAGAGCGCAAATTATGTAGCCAGAGCTACGTATGACTGCATTGAATCTTTAAAACGAATACTATGGGGCGGTATGACACCGCCGATGACTTCATTTTTGTTTTTTTGCGCTACCAGCTGACCGCTTACCTCCGTGTGGACGGCTTTTCCACTGTTACCAGTTTGCCCTGTAACTTGTCGCATACGTCGGCGGACTTAAGACACAGTGAGGAGTTAACTGTGATGATGGGGTTTTAGTTCAGCGAAGAACGGTTACAGAAAGCAGGTGAAACAATAACAAAAGGCAATTCACAAGTTCACACTCACAGATATTTGACTGAATGGAATATGCGTATTTGGCGTGCTGTCCAGCAAGAGGGCTCTGAGCTCGGGAAGACACCCTAACTCGTGTTATTCCCCTTATCAGGATAAAGAGAGATAGGGTCCGAGTGCGGTGTCTACCCCTGGTCCAGAACGCCCCCCCCCCCCCCCCCCCCTCAAATTTAAATAGGTATCTGGTTTAATAGTGTGGAGTTGGGGTGGTGGAGGGACGCTGAAGTCAAGAGAAAACGGAGGTATGACGTGTTTGACTATTTATAGGGGTTTGCTCTTGAGCTGATTGGATAATAGGATGATTGTGTGTGTAATGAAGTAGCCTCGTCAAAGACTGATCGTGCTCCTCCCGAAATTTGTTTATAAAACATCACTAAAAATAAAATAAACAAATTAACGGTGAGAATGTTGTAAGATCTGAAATCATGGTAAAAGTCAGGTGTCCACAAGGGCTTTTCTGTTTCTGGATTGCTTTTGAAAACAGTCGGTTATCAATCGGTCGGTCATTCAGTCAGTCAGTGGACAGCGGCCTCTGGTGAATTTACATGAGAACAGCAGGCACGAATGGCACTCGCGAGAGAAATTTGAGATCTAAAAAATCATACACAGCGGCCTCTGGCAGATTTGCTTAAACAAAAACGACAAAAAACGCACCTCCTGGCACATATTTTGCACTCTCCAGAAATGTACACAGCGGTACATATCCGTAATGAGCCTGGGTTGATAGTATTTGTTTTTCCTGCTATAGAAGCCAATGGTTACAGATTTTCAGCTTTCTTTAAATGATCCTCTTTAGTGTTCAACAGAGTAAAGAAACTCATGAAGATTTGGAACCACTTAAGGATGAGTAAATAGTGAGCACATCTTCATTTTTGGGTGAACTATCCCTTTAAGTGTATTTTAAATACTTGTGTGCTCTTTTATTTCAGCTTTATATCAGTTACCAAGTCAGTTTTGTAATAGATTTATTGTCCGTTATCAAAATCAACATTGCATAACAGATCTTCATAAGATATTTCCGAAGAGCTCTTCCTGTGGTCTTTTGATTTGGTTTTGTATTTGGGATAAGGGTTGTTTGGAGAACTTGGAGAACTGTGTGATATGAGGGATGAGCTTGTCCTTGTGTGGCACCTTCCGTTTTGTCTATACCAGCATGAGGGAAACATCCAGACGTCACGTATCACTCCCTGAAGCTGATAAGAGAAATTAAACATGTCATCATACCCTGAATGCACAAAGTGAAGCTTCTATTTTTTACACTTGTTTGCTTATGCATATATCAGCTTTATCATTTAGCATGCCTTTAGAAATATGAGAGTCGCTTTGCAATAAACGTGAGGCATTGCTCTGTTTATGAGGTTTATAAGGAAAAGCTTGTTTCTGAGATGCAGGTGTTTGACCTAGAACTGCGCTGGATGTTTAGCATGAGCAGAGCATTCAGCCGCACAGATAAAAAGCACCAGTGTTATAGATTGATCCTATTGATTTGTACTAGAAGCATTGAGCAGTTGGACACATTATACAATTTACCGACCCATGCTGAGTTTAGATGTCATGTGACCAGGGCTGCACAATGTATGGTTTCACAATGTGCGAACGTAGAAGGTGCAATGTTGGGCCTGGGTTATTGTTGATCAGGCTTCACAGTGGAGTGTGGGCTCATTGTAAAGAGTGAAAGTTTAGCATTTGCAGAAGTTTTTAAGGCTAGGGCTGTGTAAGCATTTTTAGCCAGTTTAGTTGTAGTAAGTAGGGATGTAGCCAGTAAGTAGGGATGCACTGAAATGAAAATTCAGAGCCAAAACTGGAAATTCTGGATGCACTTGCCTGAAAACCAAAAATGGAAATTGCTTTGTAATAATAATTTATAATACTAAATAATATTAAATAAATGTGTGAGACATAATTTATGATTGTAATTAATTAATTATTAATTGTATTAGATTACGTGTACAAGACTATACAGTATTATTATTATTATTATTATTATTATTATTATTATTATTATTATTATTATTATTATTATTATTATTATTATATTATTATTAAATACTTTTATATATATATTATACTTTATATATTATATTATACTCAAATACTGTTAAACATCCCAGAAAAACAGTAAATATATATATTAATATATTATAATATATTAATATATTATGTATATATAAATATATATATTGTTTATATCATTTATATTGTCACTGTATTGTTTTTCTTTATGCTTCTGTATTATATGATATGATATTATATTATATTATATTATATTATATTATATTATATTATATTATATTATATTATATTATATTATATTATATTATATTATATTATATTATATTATTCATTCATTTTCTTTTCGGCTTAGTCCCTTTATTAATCTGGGGTCGCCACAGGGTCGCCAACTCATCCAGCATTTGTTTTATGCAGCCGATGCCCTTCCAGCTGCAACCCATCACTGGGAAACACATACACACTTATTCACACACATACACTACGGACAATTTAGCCTTCCCAATTAACCTTTACCACATGTCTTTGGACTGTGGGGGAAACCAGAGCACCCGGAGGAAACCCACGCGAATGCAGGGAGAACATGCAAACTCCACACAGAAACGCCAACTGACCCAGCCAAGGCTCGAACCAGCGACCTTCTTGCCGTAAGGCGACAGCACTACCTACTGTGCCACTGCGTTGCCTATATTATATTATATTATATTATATTATATTATATTATATTATATTATATTATATTATATTATATTATATTATATTATATTATATTATATTATATTATATTATTATATAGGTGAATTAAATAAGCTAAATTAGCCGTAGTGTATGTGTGTGAATGCAAGAGTGAGAGTGTATGGGTATTTCCCAGTGTTGGGTTGTGGCTGGAAGAGCATCAGCTGCCTAAAACATACGCTGGATAAGTTGGCAGTTCATTCCTCTGTGGCAACCCCTGATTATTAAAGGGACTAAGCTGAAAAGAAAAAGAATAAATACAAATTACAAAAAAAGCAAAGTATCATAATCTATATTTTTTCCAATACCTTGCAGCCCTATATGTTACAATTAAAAGTGCCCTGATGGCTATAGACTGTCATAGTGTTTGGGATTGTACGAGATTTGAGCTGGTCATCAGGAGGTTATGTCCTAAAGACACATTGCTGTTTAGGCCTTATAATGCTACAGGGAGAATGTCTTCGTAATAAGTGTTTTCTAAGTCGCTGTGTGTCACCTAAATGACTAATTAGTAGGGCTTGCTACGGCTTGAGTCCTAAGAAGCTACAGCTTGTTAAGAGGAGGTGTGATTAGACTTGCACAGACAATAAAACAAGTGATTAATAGACTTAAATTGAAGCAAGGGCCAGAGCCATTTTTAGCATGTACATTTCTGAAGTGACAATTACATTTGAAATAGGGATGTCAATTGATTAAAACTTGGGTTGCACTTTATTTTAAGGTCCCCTTGGTACAGTGTAATTATTCATTGAACTACATTGAGTGGCATTAATTAGTATTCAATTCAGTTCAATTCATATTTATTTCAAAGCAGATTAACATAGAAGTTCTCGTAAATTGATTTGTCAGTCCAGTTTTCAGAGTTGAAGTTCAGCTCAGCTTGTTGTGGTTTAATTTTTACTGCTGAAAGTCCAAACACTGAAGAGCAAATCCATTGATGCGCAGCTCCACAAGTCCTAAACCAAGCAAGCCAGTGGCGACAGTGGAGAGGAACATACTTCAATTGAAGATGTGAAGAAAAAAAAAACTTGAGAGAAACCAGGCTCTTAATATAGTAAGTACTAAGTACTTAGTACTTACTATATGGTTAGGGCCAGGATGAGGGTTAGGTCTAGGGCTATTAGGAGATAATTAAACATAATTAATTGTAAATAATAATGTAATCACATGGAACATGTGTAACAAGGATACCTTAAAATAAAGTATTACTAAAGTTTTTGATCAAATTAATTACACAATGTAGAAATATATTACTGTTGAATATTTAGTTATATTCATTTCTAATAATAAATATTTTATATTCCACAGATTACCTTAAGAATTGCAAACATTAATGGTATTACATGTTTTCTACAATTCTAGGACAATAAATTATAATTTTACAAATTCTACAATAAATTATATTGTCTGAGGAGTAAATATATAGAGCTCATATTAATCATATTAAAATGATTCTGGTGAGAATGTCCTGGTTGACACAGTAGTGAGAGCATCGCGATCCTGATTGCAGGATTCCAGTTCAGCTTTTTGCAGCAGCTCTGCTGTCTGTGCAGCCAGTGCCCTCTCATGGGCTGGTGTATGATGTCGCGCTAAGCACGAGAAGAATGTCATTGACGTCAGTGCAGTCTCTTTCAGAGAAAGTGGCACCCCAGCCCTGTGTTCTTCACCACACATGCAGAAAAAGAGAGAGAGAGACAGCCAATGAACAAGATAATGCACGCATTGTTAAAGGAGTGTACATGTGGCACATGCATACATTCTGTCTGGCTTTGTTGTCATAGCTGCTTCAAGTAAGCAACATGTCAAGCATAGTTAGCCCTTTGTTATTTTTTTCCACTTGCTTTATGCCCTCATATGGTCATACGGTTTTTGAAGATGCACAAATGCCTTGTAAAGAAAATTTAATGAAATTTTCCAAAAAAATGTAAGAATACTTGAAATGGAAACACAATTTCAGCAGCAAATTGTAAACCTATATCATAAAGCATATTCTCTCTCTCTCCCAGAGCTAGCTTATTTCTGCTAGTGTCATCTGAGATGCAGACTGAGCTCCTCATCCGCTGTGGTTCAGGCCACGTTTTGGCTAGAGCCCTGTCTCTCTCTCTCTCCTGCATGCAGCGGCACTGCCAGGCTTAAGGCTTCTGTTTCAAGAGGAAGCTCGGCTCACGTTCGGCTAGCGACGCTCCTCGGCTGCCCCGCGCTCGTGCAGGGCATCCACCTCTCAGAGAACGGGGGCCGGGCAAATGCCAGCACCTCTGCTGTCTTTTTTTGCGGCAGGACCGGAGACAGACACAAGTCCCTCATCTGTTGGCGTCAGCTCTGCGTGTGTGCTCTGTATGTGTGTGTGTGTCTGAGCGAGTGTGTACGTGTGTGTGTTATTGTTATGACAGTATGCCTGTCTGCTTTGTTGTGGGCCGGATTGCACGCTCCTGAGGGCCAGCGGCTTCTTGGATGTAGAGGGGCATCCGTCAGGCAGAGATGGGCCTGCAAACAGCAATGACATTCGCTCCGTCCGGGGATGAGAGCTTTACTGACATGTAGGACTGTGGATTCTGCGGCCGTGGTTTTGTTTGTGAACAAGCTTGTTGATCTGTGTGGCCCCTTTGTGTGTTTTCTTAAGGGATATAGTGTTCCCCTGCTTCTCCCACTGCCGGTCGCCTCGTTCGGATTACGCCTCTGCTGTTTTTGGAGACCTTGTGTTTTGGCTCAATTTGGAGCCCCATCATTCACTGTGGAGGGCTTCAGCACAGCATGAAGAATCACCCATGCGTTCTGTCGGGATATCCCAACATGGCGGTGTACAGCAGTTTGGGCCCTCTGCTGGGAGCCTCAGCTAGACCCCTACAGCAGCTGAGATCTGACCGCTTGCCTCCTTCTCTTCCTCCAGAGGAGGCCTACCAGAAGCTGGCCACTGAGACCCTGGAGGAGCTGGACTGGTGCCTCGACCAGCTGGAGACCCTGCAGACCAGGCACTCGGTCAGCGAGATGGCATCCAACAAGGTAAGAGCGCACAGGTGTCTTTACCTACTCTTGAGCTGTTTGAGGATTCACCTGGGTGCTTCTGCAAGGTGATGGAGGACCATTATTTTAAAATGATCCAAATTAGACCAATTTCTTTTTATTTATTTTGTTTAGGTATTATTGACTACATATATCTCTTTTACAAACTTAACTCAAAACCCCAAGGCATGACCTTGGACACTTATTTTGGATTTAAAACTTTTTATTGTTTCATTCATATTTCAGGTTGTGGATTTGTAGCATTTTTTAAAGTCTATTTTATTTTAATGTATTGGCATTATTAATTTTTATTCTTGACATAAAATCCCAATTATGGCACATACTGTGTGTTTATTGCTTGATATTATTATTGTATTTTATTTCAATTCTTTATTTCTCAAATGTTCACTCACAATCACAATTAGGGTATTTTAATTTTAATAAATGTATTTTTTTTTAATGTTTGATTTATTAAAGTAATTTTAGCCACTTATTTATATACCAGGTTTACAAACTTCAGTCACAATCTCAATTAGGGCACCTATTGTGCCTTTCATTCATTCATTCATTCATTCATTCATTCATTCATTCATTCATTCATTCATTCATTCATTTTCTTTTCAGCTTAGTCTCTTTATTAATCAGGGGTCGCCACCGTGGAATGAATCGCCAACTTATCCAGCATATGTTTTACAAAGCGGATGCCCTTCCAAATGCAACCCATCACTGTGAACTATTGTGCATTTATAATATTCAAATGGTCTGTTTTTGTAGTTAAGGATTTCTTAGGTGCTTCTCTCACAATCAGAGCGTCTGTTATGGATTTGTTATTGTATTGTATTTGCACTGTTTTATGAGATTAGTATTTGCACTTGTTCATAATATTATATTGTGGTACATTGCGTCCTGATTTTTTGTTGTTGTTGTCAAATTTGGTTGCTGTTGGTTGAATTCTGGTAGACCACATCACAAGTAAATATCACCAAATTTCATACTCCATAATGTCATGTTCAGACACGAGCATCAGATTATTAATATTCATTATCATCAGCAACCAAAGCATTCAGTTGTTTTGTGGATTCAGATGGAGTGTCAGTGTATTGTCATGCTTCGGTGTCGTTCAGCCAGTGCTCTCACTGTTTGCAAAAACAGCAGCAGAATCGTCATTGGGGCTGCACTGAGCATGCCCACCGTCTCCAGCAAGGCCCTAGTACACATACAGCATGCTAATCAGCCTGTAGTGTTCATCTCGCCCAGTGCGCTCAGCCACAGCGTAGAAAAAAAACACACAGATTCCAGATGCTTTCAGTATTTCTCATACAACCAGGCTAAAGGTCTATCAGAGGTGACCGATCATATAACAAAAGCGTCAAATACACATATTTTCATGCATGTGTTTCGAGCGAAGCCCCCCCCCCCCTCTCCGCTTCTCCTCCATGCCCAGTATCCATGGAAATGCACAAGGCCCGTCAGTCTGCTTTGTTGCTTTAGCTCAGTAGCAGAAGTGGTGTATCCCGTATAAATCACAAGTGCTGGATCCTAATGAACTGTATTCTAGCCGTCTCAGATGCAAAGATTCTCAGCTGCCATTAAAAAACACAAACATTTATTAAGGTGAAACACTGCAAACTAATGCACCTGTCAGTTTTGAGATTTTGAAAAAAAAAAAGCATCCAAAATACACTTTTGTTGTGCTTAATTAATTTCTATCTGTAGTTTTCAAGTATTCAACATAATTTTTCATTCATTTTTATCATTTTATCATTTTTTTCTTGCCATTTTCTCAAAATGAGTTTTGAGTCACAAATCTCTTTACTTCAGCATCACTTACGCAGTTTTATTTATAAATCTGTTCTGAGCACATTTTAAAAATTGATATGTTCATTTTGTACTTAATTTGTTTGATTTATATACAACATTTTAGCTTTTTAAAAAAAATTTTTTTTATAGAAATTCACAGATCTACTCTGTAAAAACACTTTACTCGAATATGTAAAATAAATAAAGGTAAGACTTGATTTTGATGGTCCATTAGAGTATTAGTAGACTGTCTGCTTAATATCTGTTGATACTGCTCCTTCAACAGACATTTAACTGACTATAAGAAACTTTGCAAGTACATGTCAACTTACACTAACCCCTACCCTAACAGTCTACTCATAATCTAATGAGATTAGTTGGCATGTAGATGCAATGAAACATAAATTCAACAAATGGGCCATCGAAATAGTGTGAAAAAAAATTATATATATATATATATATATATATATATATATATATATATATATATATATATATATAAAATTTGGAATTTAACTATATATATATATATATATATATATAGTTGAATTCCAAATTATTAGCCCTCATTATTTTTTGCAAGTGCTGCTTAACAGAATTTTTTTTTCAATGCATTTTTAAACAAAATAGTTTTAATAACTCATTTCTTATAACAGGCCCGTAGCCAGAGGGGTTCAGGTGGTTCGAAAGACTCAGCTCCCCCCACTGACAAAGTCCAGAAGTGGGGCTCATTTATCCCATTTTATGCCGTCATAAATTGTGAAAATTATAGATAGAAGAAGGCTTTAAAAATTAAGATAATAGTTTTTAATTAACAAGTAGCCAAATTCTGACTGAGGAAAGTTAGATGTGCTGGACAGTTTTATTTGGTCATAGGCTAGAGTTTTTATTTTAAAACAAGATTTACCAGATTCCTATTTTTTTTTATGATAAATGATAATTCATTTGTGTTTCCCAGTGGTGGTTTATGGCTAGAAGGGTATTCGCTGCATAAAACATGTGCTGAATAAGTTGGCGGTTTATTCCACTGTCTGATTAATAAAGGGACTAAACGGAAAAGAAAATAAATGAATAATAATTTGTATGTATTGTAATGTAAGTATTTTTTCATACTTTTTTATTCATCTTTTAAAATGCAAATGTCATAATATAATTTATAAAACTGGATGAATTTACAGTTTATATTCAAATTTGTAAATAATTACTTCATAGTAAAGTAGTATGTGAGCACTTTGGCAAATTTTAGGAAATAGTTTTGGTTCATCAAAAAAGTGTGAATATGATCACCATCCGAGAAGCTGATCCAGCAAAGATAGTTCTTAAAATGTCACTAAAATGCATAATTGAATAGAAAAATTAGGCAAATAACCGCAAAAAAGGTCCACTTTTTTTGTAGACAATTGGAAAAAAAGTGGGAAGTTTGGATTTATTATTATTATTATTATTATTATTATTTAAACTTTTTACCTGCAGTGGAACGCAGTCAGTGCTAACCCCTTAACTGCCCCACCAAGAAAAAAAATTTGGACTCCTAATAAAACTCCTAACGTCGCTAGTTAACATATTCAATGCATTTTTTTCAACACATCCCATAATTTCTAAAATATCAGCCTCTACCAAATGGTTGATATGTCGGTTTATGGTAAAAGTACTGGAATTAATACATATACTATGAAAATATGAAGTGTAAGACCAATTTATTTAAAAACATAATCAAAATAAAACATTTTTGAAGACTAAATCATCTTTATTTTTTGACATATGCCATAAAATATTTCAAATTCTCATTTTGTTGTTGTTGTTTTTTTACAATAAAACCAAAATGAAGTGTAGTAGTGCAACAGGATTATATTTGTTTGCTTTTTGCTGTGTGTGTGTAAGCCATTTATTAAAACAGTCATTCTTTAAATGACTTTAACAGTCATTATTTAAAGGGATTGCATTCATCATTCATCAGTTTTTTATATGGATCTGTTTTATAGCTCCGAAGTGTTATTATTAGCCATGCAAATTATTTCATAAGATTTTCAAGCTAAATGACGCTTTTGTTTTAATGAAACTGTGATCTGTGTAGCAAATAAGGTCAGCAGGTATATCAATTATATAAAGATACAAATGGAAGAGTTTTTTAAAGACTCAAACATTAGCATGCATTAACACTCTCAATAGCAGTAGTGGCAAATCCTGTATAAAACTGGCTCACAGCCGCCACGCAAGTGCTAGATCCTACTGGACTGAGAGAAATCACACTTTCGCTGCCATTTCAGGATCAGAAATAGTCTGCTATGAAAAACATTGTGTATAGATGTCCAGCTGCCATTGTTTTTATGATTTATTAACTGTCATAACTGTCAATAATATATGCGGCTTTAGTGTAGATCCTTTTTTAACTCTGGAATTGTATTATTAGGCATGTATTATTTTCTCAGTACACTTTTGGCTTGATTAAGCAGTGATCTGTGTAGCAAATAAGCACGGAAATAAACTTGTTAGATATTTTAAAGCTACATAGAGCTGATTTTAGTATTTAAAACTCAAAAATTAACACGTATTAACATTATAATGCTTTGTAAATTACAATAAATTGCAAATTTATAGAGAATATATCTAAGCTGAACTTATATTCTTGGTTGTGTCTGCAAAATATATGTTAAAGACATTAAATGAAGGGTTATTTTCATTTAAAGTGGCTAATGTTGACTGGACTAATCATTGTCTAACACATCCTGTCATTGTTATAATATTTTTAAACTGGAGTCAAGTTTGGGCCAATAAAAAAATAACAATTCAGATATTTTTTGATGAAGTGGTGTGAACAAATGTTTGTAGAACTTACACCAAATAATAAAAGCTGCTTGAAGACAATGAATAAACAATTCATATATTTTTAGGAAAAAGTTAATTATAAAACATAAGTAACACTTTACAATAAGGTTGTATTACTTAATGTTATTTAATTCATTTACTAAAATGAACAAACATTTAACAGTACATTTATTAGTCGTTCATTGTTAGTTCATTTACTGACGGAGCATTAACTAATGTTAGCAAGCATGAATTTTGTTAATGCATTAGTAAATCTTTAACTATGATTGACAAATGCTGTACAAGTTTTGTTCATTATTAGTTCATGTTAGTAAATAATGAAACCTTATTGTAAAGTGTGACCAAAACGTATATATTTAATATGAATAATATTTTATTAGATATTTTTCAAGACACTTCTGTACAGCTTAAAGTGACATTTTAAAGGCTTAACTAGGTTAATTAGGTTAGGTTAGGGTAATTAGGCAAGTTATTGTATAACGATGGTTTCTTCTGTAGACTATCGAAATATTATATAGCTTAAAAGGGCTAATAATTTTGACCTTAAAATGGCTTTTGAAAAATTAAAAACTGCTTTTATTCTAGCTGAAATAAAACAAATAAGACTTTCTCCAGAGGGAATAATATTATCAGACATACTGTGATTTTTTTTTTTTTTTACTCTGTTAAACATCGTTTGGGAAATATGAAAAAAAAAAAAGAAATCAAAGGGGGCCAATAATTTCAACTGTATGTGATATGTTTAATATGTTATGTATTGTTATAAGTATTATGCAATGCTTTAAAATATTTACAATAAATAATTATTAACATTTTATTTCCTAGTTTTTTTGTTTATGATTTTAGATATATTTTTAGATATCATTAATTGTGACTTTTCAGAGTATAAAACAGAATGCAGGATTTTGTGTTTCATGCCACTGTAAGTTCATTTCCATCCATTCATTTTGACTTTGAATTTGATCTTCTGATGTGGATGAGTGTTATTTTTGAAAAATCTATGGTTTACATACGATTCGATCAGGTATTTAGTAGTAGGGCTACACGATTCTGGCTAAAATGAGAATCACAATTTATTTTTTTTTTTTTGCTTAAAATCAAGATCACAATTTTCTCACAATTCTGTCGATGTAAAATAATGGTTAGTATGAGTAACCTATTATTATTGTTATTCTCAAACATATGGTAAAACAACTAATAATATCAGGCCTATGTGTAGGTCTACTGTTGGTTAAAATACTAAATTTTGTATAGACTTGGAATGGTGGACTTAAACAGACTTTAAATATGTCCTGGTAGTTAATTCACAATAAAGTGATGACATCAGAATATACTTATTCATAATTCTGAAGTTGACTTATTATGTTTGAGACATATGCTTGTCATTTGTCGTTGACAACATTGTTAGATTAGATGTACATTCAACATTATATAGGCTAGAGTAGTTATACTGACCCAGTATACATTTATTTTCATGCACAACACTTTGTGTTAGCTATGAAAGAAAAAACGTATCAAATGCTTGTCGTAATCATAACTCTAAAATGCAATATGATCATTTAAACGATGTGCGCGCTTTCGGTTTCGCTTTCACTGCCAAGTGCACTTATGTCATGGCTGCTGTCACTTTGAGGGAAAGAAATTTATTAGTTTATTACCTGTTTTTCACGGCCTATGCAGGTTCTGTTCACTAAAGTAGATGATGGACATGCGCGTGTCCTCTCGGTAGTAAAAAAAAAAACGTGCGTAAACTTGAAATATATCTTATAAATACAGTATGTGACACTTTTAACACCATGTGGTGGTGTCCACATTGCTGAGCAACATGTATAAAACATTGTGAAGTCTTGTGCGACCGCCTTTACGCTTCTCTCCTGACCTTGAAAATATAATGGGCTGAATCGTAGAAAATCAGGATTAAGATCGTGTGTAGGTTCGAGTCGAGATCGTGATCTTTTTTTCAATTAATCGTGCAGCACTATTTAGTGGTATATTTATGTCATTGTTGATGATATGATTTGCATGTGAGAAATGCCCTGCACTGTTGAAACATTGAAACCATTCACAAAGAAACCTCAATAGCCACATTTCATATCAGAATATCAATTGTGTTATTTTGTGTTATTTAAAGCTCCCAGTTTCTCTATTTTAGCTTCAGAGGAAATAATGAATAAATGTTGCTTTTGATCTACGAGCCGTATATAGAGGAACGAATCGTTATTTAGGCCTGTCCCAGAAAACACATTTTCAGGAAATCACAGCTACAAATTGTGTGACATCTTGCCATTTTTTGCTCAGAGACGTGTTTTAACACCCTCTAGATGTTCCAACAATAGAAACACAGTCGCCTCTGTCCGCATGGACCCGCAACAGCCTATTACCGTCGGCTCATCTGCTCCAGTAAAGCTGCAAATTACTCAGCATCCCACTAGTGCTACACAGGGAGCAGAAGTGTGAAATAATCCCTGACCATGTTCTGTCAGCTCCACCGCTCGCCTCTTTATTTGCTGCCAGAAGCTCTTGTCCAGCTCAGGTTAAAAACACTGTACTTCAGTGACATGCTGGTCAAAATGCACATGGCCACTGGAAAGACATTGGCCACATGATTAATATGCTATACACTAGGGAGGCTCCAATTGATCGGCCGGAGATCGGTATCGGCCGATAATCGCATTTAAAAACTCGATCGGTATTTGCCAATCTGGCTGATCTTATGAACCAAACGCAGGTGTTTGTTTACCTGGGTGAAACAGATAGCAGCACTACAACATGTAAGGAGGTAAATGATGCGTAGGCGTAGGTGATCGCTGCACATGGGTCACAGCAGTTAAAATATATACAGTGTCGTGCCACCTCTGTTTATACAGTTTATTGGCATGACTCAGGCGAGTGATGATCTCTTTGTTGCAACCGTTGTATATCCAGTGTTTTGAGCTGCTGTGGCGCGAGCAGAGAAGTTAGCTCCATCTTGTGTCCAACCGAATGACCTCTTCCGGAAGCTCCACGAGTCTCCCGCTTATTATCTATTATTTTCTGTAAAGCTGCTTCTGTCCACCTTAAATGGTTATAAGAGACATGTTTAAGATTATATGCAGTAATAATAATGTATAAGATTATATGCAGCATCCTTAGTTTATTCTCTTAGGTAAGATGAGATCTCCACTTAAATATCATACTTAGAGGGAAATTGTGTAATGGCAAAGTTACATAAAGCATCAGAATCGGTACTCTGTATCGGCCAATCACAATGACAAGGAATTGGCACTCAGTATCGGCTGCTAAAATCCTGATTGGAGCATCCCTACTATGTACTATAGATTGTTGGTTTGTTTTTTGATGGTTGGATTGGAATACACATTCATCATGTTTGTAGCTGTCATGCGGCTACATCGAATTGTTTTTATTAAGCTGTGGTTTATATAATAAATGCATTTAATTATATTATTGTATATTTTTAGATAGATAGAGAATAAAAGAGGGTGACATGGTGGCTCAGTGGTTAGCACTGTCACCTCATAGTAAGAAGATTGCTGGTTCGAGCCCTAGCTGGGCCAGTTGGTGCTTTATATGTAGTCTGCATGTTCACTCTGGTTTCCCTCACAGTCGTAAGATATGCGGTATAGATGAATTGAATAAACTAAATTGACCGTAGTGTATGAGTGTGTGTGTGTGTGTGTGAATGAGTGTGTATGGATGTTTTCCAGTACTGGGCTGCAGCTAAAAGTGCATCCGCTGTGTAAAACATATGCTGGATAAGTTGGTGATTTATTCCACTGTGGCGATCCCTGATAAATAAAGTGACGAAACCGAAGGAAAATAAATGAATGTATAAAATATTTTATTAAATTACATTTGGTTTATATGATGCACATCAAGTGTTATTTATCATAATAAATTTTAATTACATTTCATTTAATTAATTTTAATCATTTTAAAAACTAAATAAAATTTAAAATGATATATAATATAAATATAATATAATGTCGGCACCAATAGCCTATGGATTAAGTGTGCCGACATATAGCACCATGGTGTTCGCGGTAACCCGAGCTCAATCCCCGGCTCGAGGTCCTATGCTGAGCCTACCCTCTCTCTGCTTCCAATACTTTTGTCTGTCCTCCACTATCCTATCCCAATAAGTGGTGAAAACCTCGATTTTTATTTATTAATTTATTTTTATTTATTTATTTATTTATTTTTATTTATTTATTTTTTAGAAATACTATTATATAATAATATAGAAATACTACTATAATAATTTAAAATTAATATTATATTATATTTAATGTGTTAAATACAATTTAAAATGTGGCATGTTATAGGCTACTTAAAAAAAACAACAGCTACTACTGAGCCAATGGAAACACGTCATTGTTCATCCCCTAAAAAAAAATCCCATCTGCCAGTCAGTGACTGAACAAAGCTTTTTTCCTGCTTAATTTAAGGAAACTTATTAACAATTTACCAGGACAAAACCAGCACAGGCATCATTGGTTTTATTTTGTAATTGTTCATATAACATATGCTCTCCATTGACTCCCCTCAGTAGATTTATGTCAATGAATTTCACTGAATATTTTATTAGTCTGCTTGACACAATATTCACTTCCAAAACATCACGTCATATCATGAACATTACCTCACCCCTCCACACATACACACACACATATATGCTCATGGCCAAACACGACATGCAGACGCATTAATGCAAACCACACATGATGACTGTGAGTCCTGTAGAGGATCTGCTCGCTGTATCACTGAGCTCTCATATAAAGAGCACACAACTGAGCTGCACACGTCTACAGGCTGAAGTGGGTGAAGCCTTGACTCCCAGAGGAGCTCAGCTCAGCCAATCGGCTGCAGTGATGAGCTCATTCTAATCTGTAGGAGCTGCCTGATTGGCTGAGCTGCACCAGTGACTCTCACCTGCACGACGCAGCCTTATTTGGAAGCTGTTAAACGGGCATTTTCCCCCCCTTCCAAAGTAGCAGGCATTTTTCTGTCGTCTGTGTGCTTTGAAGAACAGAGAGATGCTATCAGACAATGCTGAGGCTTCTTCATGCCCTCCTCTGTCTTAGGTGGAGCTTTGCCTGCTTTCCTAGCAATGGAGTCTGCCATCGTGAGGAATGGCTTAAGGAATTTCTAGACTTTTCAGATGGGGTTTAGCCTAATTCAGGTGGATTTGAGCCGTGGAAGCTTCTGCGCTGGACATTTTGTGTTTGAATTCTTTATCAGCCACATTTTTCTAATCAAATCTGCTATCTGGATTTACTCGTTCAAAATGCCTGAAGCTAATTATTTGCTGTCAGTTTCTTGGGGATACATAAAGGTGAGTTCATAAATCATCAAATACTGTATTCTTATAGTGGAATGTGGTCAGATGGGTTGGTATTGATTATTACTGGTATTCAGTATTTGGTTTCACAAAGAATGATTGCATATTATTATTATTATTATTATTATTATTATTATTATTATTATTAATATAATATTCATTCATTCGTTTTCTTTTCAGCTTAGTTCGTTATTATTATTATTATTATTATTATTAATAATATTCATTAATTTATTCGTTTTCTTTTCAGCTTAGTCCCTTATTATTATTGTTATTATTATTATTGTTGTTATTATTATTATTATTACTACTACTACTACTACTAATAATAATAATAATAATAATAATAAATATAATATAAGTTTTTCTAATTTGTTACATTTTATTAGTTTTATATTTAACATTTATTTTCTTCATAATTAGATAATTACAGTATATAAAAACATAATTTTTGCTAATCTATTTTCATTTGCACTCTGTTTAAAATAAAACTATATTTACATTTCAGAATAAGTTAATAAATTGTTAAATTAATAACAATGATGTGAATTTTGAATTTGAATTGGATGGACTCATTCATTTATTTATTTTTTTTACAGTAAAAATAAATTAAAATTTATATTTTAATGAATATCATGTTGTTATTTCATCACAGCAATATATAACATCTTATTAAAAGTCTTTTTTACCTCATCATTATTTTTTGCTTACTCATTTTCATCCAGGTTCTTTTTAAAGCCAAACTGCTATAAAAAGCCCCAGCACATCATGTGCTGTCACTGTCCTGTTTGTTTGTTTGCACGCATTAAGGTGTTTATTTTTGAGCATGCCGTGGTTTACATCTCCAGTTTGGGCTTGCAAATCTTGTTAGAAATGGGGAAAATGGTACTTTGTTTTGTAGCGTCTATCTGTGACCAAGCGGGTCATTTTGACCTGACATTTTCAACCGTGGGAGAGGATTCTCATGTTTTTGGAGGTTGTTTGGTGGACTCAGCCTTGAAGTTGTGGCGTATCTGGCGACAGTTAGAAACACTGATGACAAGAGAAAATCCATTCAATTGTTTTAAAAGAAGTAAAATGGTGTCTTGTTCAGGAGGGAATTTCAGAGGGGGCATTTCGAACAATAGCGCAGATGTGTTACACAATGCTTTCACACAATATATGTTCATTTTGAAGGAAATCTGCTTTTATTTGTCCAGTTGTTCAGTAAATAATAGTCACGATGGTAAACTGATCACTGATCATAAAATCGCTGTGCGCATTTGTTTGTCTCAACAGTTCAAGAGGATGTTGAACAGAGAATTGACTCACCTCTCAGAGATGAGCCGATCTGGTAACCAGGTTTCTGAGTACATCTCCAGTACATTCTTGGGTGAGTTTCTCACAAACAAAACAACATTAAAAAACTATAATACAGTATGTAGAGCCCTCAGCATATGAGTACACCCCGTTTTGAAAATAAGATTTTTATCGATTTCTCAGTGAATATAGGTGATATATTTTGGTGCAATTGAACAAAATTGATTTATTAAGCAGATATATATTTTTAAATAATATTTTAGTCACTGAACACCTTTATAAATAGAAAGATAATACATTTAAATTCATGCTAAATATTGCAAAAAATGTAAAATGTTGTATATTTTTGTTTTTTTTTCTTGATTTTTGCTCTTTTAAAAATGTTTATTCAAAAATGTTCCCTAACATATCAATTTGGGCTACAAATTATTGTAAGTTATTTTGTTAGATTAGCTCCAGATTTGGCTTCAGTACTGACTAATCTAATGTACAGTATGTGCACAAATATATTATTGTAAGTAATATAAATATTCAATTAAATAAGAGATTTTTGAGGGGTGTACTCATATTTGCTGAGCATATGTACAGTTGAAGTGTCAGATATGTACAGATTATTTCCCCCCATTGATGTGTGTGTGTGTATATATATATATATATATATATATATATATATATATATATATTATATATATATATATATATATATATATATATATATATATATATACGTGCGTGTGTGTGTATATATATATATATTTTTTTTTATATTTCCCAAATTATGTTTAATAGAGCAGGGAAATAGAGCACAGTATGCCTGATAATATTTTTTCTTCCGAAGAAGGTCTTGTTTACTTTATTTTGGCTAGAATAAAACCAGTTTTTAATTTTTTAAAAACCATTTTAAGGTCAAAATTATTAGCCCCTTTAAGCTATATTTTTTTTCAATAGTCTACAGAACAAACCATCGTTATACAATAACTTGCCTAATTACCCTAACCTACCTAATTAACCTAGTTAAGCCTTTAAATGTCACTTTAAGCTGTGTAGAAGTGTCTTGAAAATATATAGTCAAATATTATTTACTGTCATCATGGCAAAGATAAAATAAAATAAATTAGTTATTAGAAATGAGTTATTAAAGCTATTATGTTTAGAAATGTGCTGAAAAAATATTCTCCGTTAAACAGAAATTGGGGGAAAAAAAGGGAGAGGGCTAATAATTCTGACTTCAACTGTATATGTATATATGTAATGCAATTTTGTCATGATGTACAATATTACCATGATATTGATAACCTGCAAAAAATGTCACTTTAACAGGTTTAATAACATTTTTTAATAAAAATTCAGAGTAAACAAACTATTCAATTTGCAAAAGGATTATACAGTATATTATGTAACACTTTACAAAAATCTTCCAGTAGTAAATGTTAATGCATTACACTAACATCAACAGTGAGAAAAACATTTGTTACAGAAGTTATTATGTTAATGTTAGTTAAGTAGTAAAATAAAACAGAACATTATTAGTTATTAGCTCCATTAAATAAAACAGTTACTGATTCAGATTTTAATGACTTATTAAACTTATTAGCCTATAGATTAGTCTTAGTGTAAAGTGTTATTATATTAAAATAATCAGATCATTTTCAGTTCATATCCAAGTCATGTTTTAGGCCAGATTAACATGTGAAAATGTGGTTATTTGAAGGCCTGTAAAATCACCACTTCAAAATGCAGCAATCTGAACATTTTGAAAGGCATTGTGTAATTTTAAATATTGTCCACAACAACAATATCATGCATGTTTATTATCTCGATACTTTATTTAACTGAATATTGTTGTAAATGCACAGTGCAATGAAGAGGAGGAGAGTATTTTTGGTGTAACTCCGAGAACTAGGACAAATGAAGTGCTGATTGTGAGCAAAAAAAGCAGGCCAGAGGTGGCTCTGTAGCCTGACTGCCGTGTAGCTGAATAATCACACCACAAGTGAGACCATTACATGACCGTAGCCCAGCATTCAATTAGAAACCTGCAAATCGGTGGCTCTAATGGCACATGCTGTGACTTTACCCTTGAGCACCACTGATTTTTAGAAGCATCCCTGAGCACTTTCTCTGTTTCTTTAGACAAGCAAAACGAAGTGGAAATGCCATCGCCACAGTCCCAGAAAGACAAGGAGAAGAAGAAAAGGCCGATGTCTCAGATTAGTGGTGTTAAGAAGCTAACGCACAGTTCCAGCCTTACCAACTCAAACATCCCTCGGTTTGGGGTTAAAACTGAAACAGAAGATGAGCTGGCCAAGGTAAACGTTTAAGCAATCAGATGTAATCAATAACATGTTTAGTAAGACAATGAAGTCCTATTATAAAGTATACTCTGTTATTGTTTGAAGGTTTAGGGAATTTTGGAAATTCACAAAACATTGATCAAGACTGACAAGTTCACAAAAGATTTAAATTTTACATAGTGCTGTTTTGTGTGATTCAAAGAAAAAAGTATCAAGGTTTCTATAAAAATGTTAAGCTGCACAACTGTTTTCAATATTGAAATATCAGTATTTTAGATATTATTTATTTCAGATTAGTATTATTATTATATTAGACTTTTGAGAGATCACGTGAAATAATGATGCTGAAAATTCAGCTTTGCATTCAAAGGAATAAAGGATTAAAATAATAAATAAATGGATCAGGGTTGGGCCAAGCTGGAGGACACGCTTGGATCCCCCCCAGCTGTGCAATTGGTGGGGAAATTCCAAATTAAACCAAAATAAACGATTACAATTGGTTTAAGATTGGCAAGGAAAATTTGGCAAATGCGTCAAAAAATAAATAAAAATAATAATTAATAAATACTTCTAATAATTTTATGGTCTTCAGTGTCACGTGATCCTCCAAAAAACATTTAAATATGCTGATTATGGTCTGGGTGCTAAATGATTTTGATGCAATTACGTTGAAAACTTCAAAACAAAATAGTAAACATTTTTCGCTTTGTGCCTTTTCAGGAGCTCGAAGATGTAAATAAATGGGGCCTTAATGTCTTCAAAGTGTCAGAATTTTCTGGAAACAGACCTTTAACGGTTATGATGTACACAATATTCCAGGTATGTGGTTTTTGCAGTGTTTTTCCATCGTGCTCTAGTTTTTGCTTGAATGTTTTTCCACTAACAAGGGCGTTACTTCTGTGCTGTAGGAAAGGGATTTGTTAAAGACGTTTAAAATTCCCCTCGACACGTTTATCACCTATCTGATGACTTTAGAGGACCATTATCATGCTGACGTTGCCTATCACAACAACATCCACGCTGCTGATGTCACACAGTCCACTCACGTCCTGCTATCAACTCCTGCCCTTGAGGTGCGATACTGCTGTCCCAGAATGCAGTGCTGCAGACACACTCTTTTATTCTGACTGCTGGGTGTTCAAGAGAGCGGATGGCGACATGAGATTTTATATAATCTGTCTGTGTCTGTTGTTTTTTGTTTTCAGGCTGTGTTTACAGACCTTGAAATTCTCGCTGCCATATTTGCCAGTGCGATTCATGATGTTGACCATCCTGGCGTCTCCAATCAGTTCCTCATTAACACTAGTAAGTCGTAAGCTTGATTATAGCATGAAAATTTTATATTTTCCTGTTTTACAGGGGTTTTTTGCTGCTAAATGACATTTTTTTTACTTAAACATGAGATGTTCCTATGGAGAGTCAAAAGTTTAAAGTAATTAAGATTTTTAGAAGCAGATAGATACAGTAAAATAGCTATATACATCATAAAAATGTATTTTGTTGTGAAGTGCATCTGCATAAAATGTAATAAACCAAATCACAAGATAAATACATTAAATCAAGTCAAACTTTATTAATAGAGCACTTTATATACACAGAAGTGAGCCAAAGTGTTGGACAGAAAATATACAACAAAAAAAGCATAATAGTACTTAATACAAGATAAAATATAGCTAAACTGGATAAAATAACCAGTTTTTTAAGATCAGGTGTCAAATTCCAATGAAAAAAAAAAGAGAGTTTTAACTGCTGATTTAAATGAGAACACAGACGAGGCCTGTCTAATGGGCAGCAACAAACCATTCCAAAGTCTAGAACCAGCAGTGAAACACGATCCCCTCTACACTTATGCTTTGTTTTTGGCAAAATCAGGAGAAGCTGATCAACTGACCTGAGAGAACGAGTGGGCTTATAGAAGTGTATCAGCTCAGAGATAGAAGGTGGGGCAAGACCATTTAGAGATTTAAAAACAAATAAAAGAATCTTAAACTGTAATCTAAAACTCAATGGCAACCAATAAAGCAAAGCTAACATGGGGAAAATGTGGTCTTATTTGCGAGTACCATATATATATATATTTCTGTTGATCGCCAATTATGTACCAAGAAGTACGTATGGCAGCATTTCATCTTTAAAACTAATGCTACAGGGCGGTATGACGGATGGCTTTTCCCGTGTTACCAGTTTGTCCAGTAGCTTGCCATGTATGCCAAAAAATAAAATAAGCAAGTAAATAACAGGGTGAGAATATGGTAAAATCTGAAAACGTGATAAAAATCAGGCGAGGGCTTTTTTCTGGATTTCTTTTTAAAACACTGTTGGTTGGGTTTAGGGAAGTGGATGGGTCAATCGGTACTTTTGAAAACACTATTGGTTGGGTTTAGGGAAGGAGGAGGGTGGGTTAGTCGACAGTCAGTCAGTCTGTCAACAGTGGCCTCTGGTGGATTTATGCAAGAACAGCAAACACAAATAGCACACATGAGAGAAATTTGAGGTCTGAAAAAGTGTACACAGCGGCCTCTGGAGGATTTACAAAAACTGCAAAAAACCATAGCTCCTGGAACGTATTTCACGCTCTCCAGAAATGTATATAGTGGTACGTATCCATAACTGTGGGTTCGCAGCGAGAGCGTCAAAGTAGACAGAAGTCAGTCGGCGCCAATACTCTAGTGGTTAGTGCGTCAACACATGGCACCAAGGTGCTCACGGCGACCCGAGTTCGATTCCCGGCTTGAGATCCTTTGCCGATCCTTCCCCTATCTCTGCTCTCCACACTTTCCTGTTTGTAAATTCTCCACTGTCCTATCCCAATAAAGGTGAAAACCCCTAAAAAATAATTATAAAAAAAAAGTAGCCAGAAGTCTGATTTGCCTATATGCTGAAACGGCCCCTTTAAATAAGAGATAAATGTAGTAAATTTTAATGCTCTCATCGGTGTAGCTGTGAAGGCAGACATCGTTGTCGTCTGGGCGGCCAGAGCGAACTTTGGCGCTCTCGCCACCTTCGGTGGGAACGCACAGTAATGAGCCTGGTTTAAATAATCATTATAATGAAATTCTGAAATATTATTTTTAAAGAATCACCTGAAAACAGAGTTAAAGAAATGTTATATTTTAAATGATCTTCACATAAAATTTTTTTTTTTTATTTATTTAATAAAATTTTTTTTTTTTATAGAAATAATAATATGTACTCTAGTATTAAGTTTTTATTGCGTTTCTGATCTAATTAAACACAGCGTAAATTACTTTATTAAAAAAAACAAAAAAGTAGCATCATCGCTCCCTCATTTACCAACTTCTGTTTGTTCAGTGTTCTTCACAGCTGTCAAAAACACTTTTAGCTTCATCACGTTGTTCAAAGTAGCGGACCCGTTTAAAGAGTAATCAATACATGTTTAAGCTGTTATCACGTGCGGCGAAGGGTCAATCGGATGGTTTTCACATGCTATGGATACATGTGTTTGGTGGGCAACATGTGTCTGTGATTCACACAGCTCACGTGTTTCGCCCACACGGCTGGTAAAATCCCCTCAGTGACTAACAGAGGGACTCGCACTGTTTTTCACAAGCTCAACAGGAACTTGAAAAGCAGAGGAGTCACGCATGTTGTGTTCATACCTGTGTGATGTTGTTTTAGAAACAATAAACAAGGCATTTTGGTGGATCTAAATTGTCAGGCTCCAAAAAGAAAGAAAACAAGAAGCACCATGTTTAAATAAAAAAAATCAATGTGCAATAAAAAATACTTTTAATAAACACTACTATCATTCAAATCAAATGTTTAATTCATTCAAAACTTCTTCGTGTTTCAAGTACATGTCAACTTAAACTAACCCTAATCTTAACCCTAACCTAAGTCTACTTATTATCTAATGCGAATTAGTTGGCAATGTAACTTTAATTCAACAAACGGATCAGAATAAAGTGTTACCAAAAGCAATATAAAGATGCAAAGCAAATCAGTCAAAAGATCAAGTTTTTAATTTATGTGCAGTTAAAAATATAATAATTTTTTCAGTAAAATCAAGTTTGCTTTGGAACAAATAATAGATGATTGAGACTAAAACTATAGAAATATACATCAGAATCCAGAAAAAGTGTCCGTGGTAAGGTTACTCTTGATGATCTCTGAAATCTGTGAAACACATTTCAAATAACTGCTATCCTTATAAATAAACTACATATTTGAAATCCAAACAACTCCTTTCACACCTGATAAATTCAGAAATTTACATTATGACCCCATTTGCACTGTCAGGTCTTCATGTCCAATTCCGATTTGTTGCCTATATCTGAATTTTTTGCTTGTCCATTTACATGTTCTTTTAATAGTGACTCAAATCTGATTCATGTGTTTACACTTGCCATACAATTTACGATGTCGCGCATGCGTAAAGGTGGGTTTTAGCATCTGCACCACACTAACCACAATGGAAGAAATTGTCTTTTAGTTCTGCGAAATATGTGAAGTTGGCCCAACTTTAAAATGATTTTGGGGCAGAGGAGGAGGGGAGGGGGCCGTCATTGCAGCTTGCGCCTATGGTTTATACAGTTTAAGTCAGAATTATTAGCCCCTTTTGGATTTTTTTTTGCTTTTTTTATATTTCCCAAGTTATATTTAATGGAGCAAGGAAATTTTCACAGTATGTCTGATAATGCTTTTTCTTCTGGAGAAAGACTTATTTGTTTTATTTCGGCTAGAATAAAAGCAGTTCTTAATTTTTTAAAAACCATTTTAGGGACAAAATTATTAGCCCCTTTAAGCAATTTTATTTTGATAGTCTACAGAACAAACCAACATTATACAATAATACCTTAAACTGCCTAGTTAACCTAATTCACCTAGTTAAGCCTTTAAATGTCACTTTAAGCTGTATAGAAGGGTCTTGAATAATATCTAGTCAAATATTATTTACTGTCATCATGACAAAGATAAAAGAAATCAGTTATTACAGATAAGTTATTAAAACTATTATGTTTAGAAATGTGTTGGAAAAGGCAGCACATTTCTAAACCTAATAGTTTTAGTAACTCATTTCTCAACTCATTTCCTTGATCTTTGCCATGATGACAGTACATAACATTTTACTAGATATTATTCAAGATACTAGTTCTCCGCTTAAGTGCAATTTAAAGACTAACTAGGTTAATTAGACAAGTTAGGAAAATTAGGCAAGTCATTGTATAACAATATTTTGTTCTGTAGACAATCAAAAATAATATTGCTTAAGGGGGTTAATAATTTTGACCTTAAAATGGTTTTGAAAAATAATTAAAACTGCTTTTATTCTAGCCGAAATAAAACAAATAAAACTTTCTCCAGAAGAAAAAACATTATCAGACATACTGTGAAAATTTCCTTGCTCTGTTAAATATAATTTGGTAAATATAAAAAAATTATAATAATAATTCACAGGAGGGATAATCATTTTGACTTCAACTGTGTTTATTTATGTATTATACTGTTATACTGTATGATTGATTGTACTGTTTTGTCTGTGTCCCATCAGACTCTGAGCTGGCCCTCATGTACAATGATTCATCTGTATTGGAGAATCATCATCTTGCTGTTGGCTTTAAGCTGCTCCAGGAAGAAAACTGTGACATCTTCCAGAACCTGACCAAGAAACAGAGACAGTCGCTCCGCAAGATGGTCATTGATATTGTGAGTCACGCTGCTAAATCTATGAGTGGATTGGTCTACGAGGTCTATAACTGATCAGACTGTTTTAGCACTTTAATCTACATGTCGGCATATAGACCATTTCAGTGTGGTCATGTCATTGGCCCATGAACATTTCCTGGTTGTTATCAAACTATTTCATAACTGTAAGAGGCAATTCAATCATAACTTAATGTTAAAACAGCTATCATAACATTATTTATTAATATGTGGCGCCTTTTGGATTCTCAGAAGCTGTAGAAATCAAAAATGTAAAACAGGGAATAAGTTGGGATCGTTGTTTTTGTTTACATCCTTCAAAATGGTCAATATGACAGTAGACATGGATGTATTTGTTTATTATATTTCTCTTCAGATAAATTGATGGTTATGTGTGTTTTATTTTTCAGGTTCTGGCCACAGACATGTCTAAACATATGAATTTGTTGGCGGATCTGAAAACCATGGTGGAGACCAAAAAGGTGACCAGTTCAGGGGTTTTACTGCTGGACAACTATTCTGACCGGATACAGGTCAGTCCTTTTTGTTATTTATTATTAACATTTGATTATAATTGTAGCCATTAGGACTTTATTGTATTATTAATTCTATTTGATAGATTTATATTGTATAAAGAGACATTTTATTTGACAAATTTGTATTAAAAAAAATATAATTATACCAAATTTTTTTTTGGTGTTTTTTATTTTCAATCTTTTTATTGGGCTTTTATGGGGACCTGGAAAGGACGTAATGGTGGGGAAAAAGGGTGGGAGGAAAAATGAGTGAGAGGAAAAAAAACTAAGTGATAGGAAAATATATATTTTTAAGTTTTTACGTTTCCTGGCAAAGTTTTAAGTTCCCTCACAAAGATGTTATGCGTTATCTCGCAAAACTGTAGTTCCACAAACACTTCCTGTTCACTTCATACATGTCAACTCTCCCGTTTTTGCAGGGTTTCTCCCGTAGTTTACCATTCTATCCCGCTATCGTCTCGTTTAAGTATTTTCCCATATTACTCCCATAATTTTAGTCTTGAAAGCACATTGAAATTAATATAAAAATATCTGCATTCACTTTCTTTCCATTAAAGCTGTGCATCGATCATCCTATCATCATCCTATCGCTGACTGACAGATATGCTCTGTACGATAAACTGATCCCAAATCAGCTTCCGTACACGCCATTTAAACAGGAGCTAAAGTGCAGGACACTTTGGGATTTTGGGTGTGTGTATAAACAGACAAATACACTTAATAATATATAAACATGTCTGTCCTGCGTGTTTTATTTTAGACATAACTAATTTTCTCTTAAATGAGCACAAACAGTTACTAAAATAATCGAATGCTTTCTTACAGTGACACTTCTGCTATCAAACAAAACAAAACCAGAAATTCATTTGCTGCTCTTCACTTCGTTAACATTTCTCTTAAAATGGGAGGGTTGACATGTATAGATTCATATATGAAGTGAGCAGGAAGTGTTTCTGTAACAACAGTTTTGCGAGAGGAAAACAAAGCATCTTAACGAGGAAATGCAAAACCTTAAAATATATATTTTCCTATCACTCTGTTTTTTTTTTCTTCCACCCATTTTTTTTCCCCCACCATCACGTCCCTTCTGGATCTCCGTAGTCTTTTGTATGACAAACAAACTAAATATTGAGAGAGGTAAACAGTAATATGTTGTCCATTGTTAATCTCATCCCCTAACACCTCGTTCATTAGCAAATTTATTAACAAAACAAGAAAAGTAAATGTATAAATACATCAATACCAAATGAAGTACATTAGCTACAAAAGTACATAACATCAGAGAATAATTGCCTACACATGTGAAAAATTCAACAATTCATTAATAATAATAATAATTTTAAAATAAAATAAAAAACACTTCTAAAAAAAAAAAAGACAAAAGTTACAGGTTGCCAGCACTAGGCGAAATAGGCAGGCCATTTTTTAATCATTATTTAATGTATCAAATGTACTGCTTTACATTTTACTAAATACTATAATTATTTTCTATTAATTTATGGCTTTTGTAAACATAAAAATATAGTAATTTTAAAGAATGTAATTACATGTGACATTTTATATAAAACAGTAGCATACAATTGAAGTCAGAATTATTAGCCCCCTGAATTATTAGCCCAGCCCCAACCCCCCCCCCCCCTTATTTTTTTCCCAATTTCTCTTTATAGAGAGAAGATTTTTCCAACACTTTTCTAAACACAATAGTTTTAATAACTCATTTCTAATAACTGATTTATTTTATCTTTGCCATGATGACAGTCAATAATGTTTGACTAGATATTTTTCAAGACACTTCTATACAGCTTAAAGTGACATTTAAGGCCTAACTAGGTTAATTAGGGTAATTAGGCAAGTTATTGTATAATGTTGGTTTGTTCTGTAGACTATCAGAAGAAAATATAGCGTACAGAGGCTAATAATTTTGACCTTAAAATGGTTTAAAAAAAATTAAAAACTGCTTTTATTCTAGCCAAAATAAAGCAAATAAGACTTTCTCCAGAAGAAAAAATATTATCAGACATACTGTGAAAAGAAGGTCGCTGGTTGAGGCTCGGCTGGGTCAGTTGGCGTTTCTGTGTGGAGTTTGCATGTTCTCCCTGTGTTCACGTGGGTTTCCTCCGTGTGCTCTGATTTCCCCCACAGTCCAAAGACATGTGGTACAGGTGAATTGGGTAAGCTAAATTGTCCGTAGTGTATGAGTGTAAATGAGTGTGTGTGGCTGTTTCCCAGAGATGGGTTGCAGCTGGAAGGGCATCCACTGCGTAAAACATGTGCTGGATAAGTTGGTGGTTCATTCCGCTGTGGTGACACCGAATTAATAAAGGACGAAATCGAAAATGAATGAATGAATACTGTGAAAATGTCCTTGCTCTGTTAGACATCATTTGGGATGTGTGTGTGTATATATATATATATATATATATATATATATATATATATATATATATATATATATATATATATATATATATATATATATATATATATATATATATATATATATATATATATATAAAAAAGAAAAAAAATCAATAATAATTTTGACTTCAACTGTTTATTGCATATGTAAATACTTCAGCTAAGCTTCACACAGTGTTTTTTATGCATCTGTGTGTGTGTCAGGTGTTGCAGAACATGGTTCACTGTGCTGACCTCAGTAACCCAACGAAGCCGCTGCAGCTGTACAGGCAGTGGACAGACCGCATCATGGAGGAATTCTTCAGTCAGGGGGACCGAGAGCGCGAGCGCGGCATGGAGATCAGCCCCATGTGTGACAAGCACAACGCCTCCGTCGAGAAGTCCCAGGTCATTTACATATATACTGTACAATTCTATAATAGTTCATTACTATTATTTTACTCATCCTTTGTCTAACCATTTCCACTTTATACATGGTGTCAACTACAGCATAAAGGTTTTGAATAAATTTTAACCATTCAGCGCATGATTTTACAAACTTTTTGCCCTTTAATAATGCTTTAGAGGTGTTTTCAGTGTATGTTTACAAATTAAAGCTCATTGTGAAATAATACTTTTAAAAATGTATTTTAATTTAATGTGATTTAAGCCTTTATTGGACACACTTATTGAAGTGCTCATTTCAAAACCCCAAGTTAATACGGTTATGACTTTTCAATTTGTATGATTTAAAATAAAAAAAATGATATTGTAATCGATGCCAGTGAAGTAGGGTTGGGTCGATAGATGATGCCATCGTACATCGCCGACAGACATCTTGATGCTAAGCCGGCATCGCGATTCTCCGCCCCTGCCCCTATCACAGCAGCAGCCTGCTCACGGAAAATACACATTTAGGACCCGTTTACACTAATACATTTTAGTTTTAAAATGACATTTTAGAATGAAAACTCTGAGTGGAGTTGTGATGTTTCCCTCTGTTTACATGAGTTTCCGGTTGCTCTGGTTTCCCCACAGTCCAAAGACATGCAGTATATGTGAATTGAATAAGCTAAATTGGCTGCAGCTTATGTGTGTGAATGCAAGAGTGTATGAGTGTTTCCCAGTGCTGGGTTGCAGCTGGAAGGGCATCCGCTGCGTAAAAACATGCTAAATAAGTTGGTGGTTTATTCCGCTGTGGCGACCCTTGATTAACAAAAGGAATAAGCCAAAAAGAAAAGGAATGACTGAATGCATATGCTAGACATTTAATAAATCATTTCAGTTTCATCACTCATTAAATTCATTACAGATTATCCTGTATTTAAACACAGTATTGTTGGAAAAAACATGAGAACCCAGTCCAGGAGACTCGTTTCAAGCTGAATTTCTTTATTTAGACGTGTTTGTTGTTCTTCAGTCAAACGGCGTATTCAAGAAGTCCTACAGGTCTAAATGAGTTTGCAAGTCTAAAACAAATCTGCAAGTCCAAAATGAGTTTGAAACAAGTCTAGATGAGTCTGCAAGTTTAACAAGTCTGGTTTGGGACATAGTTGTCCTGTCTATATTATATTTTGGGAGGAGGGAAGTGGCTAGGTCAGGGGTAGGGAACCTATGGCTTGGGAGCCACATGTGGTTCTTTGACCAAAAACATGTGGCTCTCCAGCTGTCTCCCTTTAATAAAAATTTTTAACTGTCACTAAAAATCAGTTTCCTATTGAAAATACAAGTAAAATGACCTTTTTATTGTATATATTTACAGCAAAATCAATAAGAATAAGAATAAAAGGACATTTCATCCAATACACGTGTGTGTGGCGTTGTGGATTAACTTGAATCGCAACACCAATAAAGGGCATGCAACTTACATTTTTATGGTAACCTTGCATGTACATTCAAACAACATTAATGAGTGGGGATGGCAAAAAGAAAGAAATTCTATAAATGATCCTTTCTTAGTACATTGACTTGCTTAACATGTGATGCTTCATATATATCCCTAATGGCTCTTTAAAAAAATGCATTTGCCAAACAAAATCTGAAATGGCTCTTTGCCAAAAAGAAAAGGTTCCCGACCCTTGGGCTAGGTGGAGATGGCTAAACAAAGCATGTAAATGAAATAGGTAACAAGGTAAAAAAAAACCTGCCAAGCCACTGACCACACAAGTTTATCAACAAAAAAGTTTCTTCGGCCTGTATGGATCCACAAAGTCAAAGGCACAGTCGTTGAGATTCTGCCCATAGCATTTGGCTTAGTCAGTGCTCAGGAAGCAAAAGGTTTAATGTCCCTCACACCTGGGCTGCTACAGTTGGAAAGAAAACCAAAGAATTTGACTTCTCAGTTTTATAAATATCACTGTAAATTTGAAACTACAGGGTGGGCCATTTATATGGAGACACCGGAATAAAATGGAAATGGTTGGTGATATTAACGTCCTGTTTGTGGCACATTCATATATGTGAGGGGGCTCATGAACGAATAAAGTTACGTTAAAACCGAGCACACCATTGTTTTTCTTGTGAAATTCCCAATAAGTTTGATGTGTCACATGACCCTCTTCCTATTGAAAAATCAAAAGTTGGATCCAAGATCGCCGACTTTAAAATGGCCACCATGGTCACCACCCATCTTGAAAAGTTAGCCCCCTCACATATACTAATGTGCCACAAACAGGAAGTTAATATCACCAACCATTCCCATTTTATTAAGGTGTATCCAAATGACCCACCCTGTAGATTATATCAATGTATATTCTCACAGTATACAAACCATTCTAAAACAACAGTTCTTCTCTCTTTTTGTCCGCCAGGTTGGCTTCATTGACTACATCGTGCACCCGCTGTGGGAGACGTGGGCAGACCTGGTGCACCCGGATGCTCAGGACATCCTGGACACGCTGGAGGACAACAGAGAGTGGTACCAGAGCACCATCCCGCAGAGCCCGTCTCCTGCACTGGACACCAGCAGCGAGGGCCGCCGCGCTGCCGGACAGGAGAAGTTCCAGTTCGAGCTGACGCTGGAGGAGGACGGAGAGTCCGACACCGAGAAGGACAGTGGCAGCCCTCCTGAAGAAGATGAAGAGGAGGAGGAGGAGGAAGAGGAGAATAGCTGCAGCGACTCCAAAACACTTTGCACACAGGACTCTGAATGTACAGAGATCCCACTGGACGAGCAGGTGGGGGACGTCCCGCACGAGGACGAGTACGAACATGAGGAGAACAGGGAAATATCTGAACCCTGTGTTTTAGAGGAGGAGGAGGAGGAAGAGGAGGAGGAGGAGGAAGAAGAGGACACTGCCAACACATAACACAGTATGACACACCACAACCTGGACTTTTTTTGTATTAGAGATGAGAAATACTTATTTATGGTTAAGACGTTGGTTTTGTTTCATCGTTTATTTTGCGTGTCTGTCGTTCTGAAGTGCTTTTTAATGTCTGTCTGTCAATTCTTCTTTTTATGTTCCATTAAGAGTTCAAATTAGGAGAACGTAAAAATCACTTACATCATTTTTTATTAGCAACTGCTCTATTTAAAAACATAATGACTTTTTAATTCCATGCTCAAATTCAAAATGGAAAATGTGAAGAGCACCTACAGCATGAATGGAGCTGTAAGACTATGATGGAAACTAACCAATTTAATTGCAAAAGGATTATAAAGTACAACAGGAATATTCCTAAGAAGTAAATATTCTTTATATTACATTTAATACTGACTTTCAATCCATTTCACTGATTATTTATCAGTCTGGATGTTGTATTTACACTGTTAACAATAGCCCCTTTCACACAGTGATACCAGTACATATCCAGAAAATGTCCAGAACGACTTTACCGGTAAATTTAAATATGTGCTGTTCACACAGGCAAGAACGTTCCGGAATTTTTATAAGAAGTTATCGATCAGTTTTTCACAGTTGGCACTAAGAAGGAACATAGAAACGTTATATGACTAACAAGCAGCAGCTAAATGTGTCTGGAGAAGGATTTAAAGCTGTTTTCCTTCTGTGTTCACACAGCGCAGCATTCTGGCAATTTACTCGTAATGTTGCAACTTCTCTTTCTGGAAAATTGCAATTGCGGAACGAATTTACAGGTATTTTCAAAAAGAGCCTGTTCACATAGGATCCCTTTAAAAAAAAAAATTGTATGTGTGAAAGGGGCTAATTTCCTGTAGAATCTACAGTAACTTAGTGGCAGCAGTTTGCCAGTAACTTGCTGTAAATAAATTACAGAAAAATACTGTATTAGCACCATTTATTTTGCTGTATGCGTATTTACAGTATTGTATATCTTTACTGTCAAACATAGTCATTTTCACAATGCAACTGTAAAATACAGTAACTTACTGCAAAATTGTCCTGCAGTAACATTGAGTTTATTATACAGTTACATACTGTATAATTTAAAAAAAATCATTAACAGTGTACCTGTCGCAATCTAGTCCATACAGAACCCTGGAGAACTACAAATCACATCACAATCACCAGCGATTTAGTTCATACAGATCATTGAGAACTACAAATCTGCTACCAAAAAAAATGCACGGGGATCCTCAACTCCTTTGTCCAGTGTCCCTCCATGACAGAATTTGTAATTCTTTTGGTGGTAGATTTGTAGTTCTCTAGCGATCTGTATGGACTAGATCGTTGGTGACTGTGAGAGTACCAGCCAACAAAATGTACTTCCCAGTGATTTTTACTGTTATGGTCTAGATTTGATCAACAGTTGTGTGAGTGTTTTATTATGCCAAGTTTAGATATCATAATCAGATTCATGCTGTAGGCATTCTTTTGCATTTGCTTTTTTTTTTAATGAATCAAAAATATGAAACCGATTTTTAATTATTGTATTTTTTTAAATGAACAATGATGTAAATCCTTTTTCAATGTTCCCAATTTGAATTCTTAATTGAATATGAAGCGCTTGAGTGACACATGGATCGTCCGCCTTTAAGATTTTTTGTTTTTTTCCTTCCTCGCTTTATTATTTTGTGGTTTAATTTTTACACTCAGGAATATCGTTTCCACTCCCATCTGTCTTTTATACAAACAAAGCAAAACAAAACAAACGAAAGCTTCAAACGCTAGTCTTTCATTCTTCGTTTGTTAGGTACTTTTTTGTTTTGACTGAAGCAGTATTTCAGAAACATTTCTCGTCAGAAGCAGCTGCTTTTGGGGGGTTTTCCACGCTAGTTTAGCTTTTGCTGTTTATCTGAAGGAAAGTGGCAACTGGACGCATTTTATCTGACAAACACTTCACGTCTTCCCGATGCCTTGAATGTGTTGTTAATGGTGTTGCGTTTGTGTATCAGGCATTGTTTGAAGTGAATGGTACCAAAGTCAAAAGAAGACTCATAAGACACCATTTTCACACTGACAGTGCACACTTTTCATTTCATCGACCGTTTTCTAGGGTAAATGTGCGGTAGAAAACGTGGCATTTTGCACATCTTCTATTTTCTGCCTTTGTTTCAATCCAGAAGTCATTTTTAAATAATCATTTTTGTTTTTTCCTTAGAATCCAAAAGGCATCATTTTGCTATAAAACATTCTTTTTAAAGGTGCAGTAGGTGATTGTCTTCAGAAACATTTTTTTGTTGTGCTGGTTGAAAGTCTCTTCACATTCCAATATTAATGATTAAAGTAAATGATCTAAATGTATTTATATGTATTTTTATATTTTGGGTAAGGCATAAGACTAAAAAATGTTCATCCAATTAAAAATTGTCAGGTGATAAGTCCCATAATTCTGATAAGTTGCACAAACTGTCAGTCAACAAATGTAGATTTGTACATCTGTGCACCCCTGTTCACGCAGATAGATCCACCGATTGCACGTGCACACGCAAGTCACACACAGCTAATGTAGATTTTGTTATTTTATGAATGGGTAATATGCACAGAAGTGTTGTTCAGCCACTGAAATCATCGGGCGAAAGATTGATGTGCCTATTTTTCAATTCATAGTACCTTTTACAGCATCGATAATGTATTTTTATTCAGTTTAACAACAAAACATCAGTAAATAGCGCTATTCCGCCTAGCCTGCTTTACTGAGGTGAAGTTAGTTTTATATTCACATTGGTTCATTTTTAAACAATGACAACCTGTGACGGGCTCCCTATATTGTTTACCATGCTACTCTGAACACTCGAAATAGCATCTAAGTATGGCTTACTAATAAGTGAAATTCTTGCACCCCACCGCCCACCATAGTCACTTTAAGACAAAGCATGTATGAAATATTGCATATTAAGACAAGTTTTGCTAGCTACACAACTGAAAACGTGCTAGATATAATACAGTTTTTCGTTGGGAATTGTAGTATGATAAAGTATGATAAAGTACTATAAAGTTTTCTAACTGGTGAATGACGTCATCTAATGGGTCGTCTACTGTCATTTTTAATGTGCGCATTCGTGATTTTAGGAGGCGTGGCTTTGGACGGCAGGGGAGGTACTGTGTTTTCAAAGCTATTATGCTAGCGGTTAGCATTTTGGCAGATCACCTACTGCACCTTTAATGTATTTTGCCCAACAAAACAAATAAATGCTATTATTCTTCTTCTTATTATTATTATTCTTATAATTGTTATTATTATTATTGTTATTATTATTTATAATAATAATCCTGGGTATCATTTCATTTTATTCATTTTATTATTTTATTATTATTATTACTATAAAACAAATGGTAGTGATGATAATAATAATAATCCAGGGTATCGATTCAAACATAACCACATATTATTGACAATTAATGATAATTCAATTCAAGTTTATTTGTATAGCGCTCTTCACAATAATTACCATTCCAAAGCAGCTTCACAAAAGGTGCACATTATGACTACATTACTGTCAAAATGAGAAAATAATACCAACAATGATCTTTTATTCAGGTATTAGTTACGTTTCAATCATTTTACAGGCTGTTTGGTGTCGTATGTCTCTGGCCAGTTAAACAGAAAAGCATCAGAAACGCTGAAGCTCAATTCACCGGTTTGTTTTCTGTGATGTGATCAGTGCAGAGTGTGGATCTACATCAATGGTCTCAAACTCAATTCCTGGAGAGCAGCAGCTCTGCATAGTTTAGCTCCAATCCCCTTCAACTCACACCTGCTTAATAGTCTCTAGAAGTCTTGATCACTTTAATTAGTTGGATCAGCTGTGTTTGATTAGGGTTGGAGCAAAACTGTGCAGAGCTGCGGCCCTCCAGGAATTGAACTTGAGATCGATGATCTACATGCTGCTGTACTTTTTCTGTTCGTTTCATGTGACTGTATTTATTTTTCTTAATGAGATGCCAAACATTTTCCAGTAGTGAAGACCCGAGCTGCTGCTTTCCTCATCGCTGTCAAGTGTCCTACTGTATAAACGCCCTCTTTTTTTATTTCTGTTACGTTCATGTTATTTATTAATGCTCTTCGACGTGCTTGTAGCATATCGAAGCATTGTAATCAAACTGTAGCATCGCCAGGCTTACGAGTGGGTTTTCCTACATAGTTGAATTCTACATATGCAGTAAATATACCTAATCAAATGTACAAAATTCTGTGTGATACTGACGCCTTTTGAACCCCCCCCCCCCCCCCCTTTTTTTTTTTTTTTTTTTTTTTTTTTTTTTTTTTCAATCGCTCGCTTTATTTAAACTCACTCGGTTGCCAAGTTGTTTGTTTTTATTAGTGGATCATGTTTTTTTACTACTGTCTCCGTCGTTTCTCATTTCTCTCTGTTTACATACGTGTATTTATTGTGCTGTACAGTACATATGGTTGCTCTTATTATGTTGTTGTAAACGATTATATCATCCCTTTTGGTGATGGTGTTGTTTAATGAGACTCTTACTGAGAGAATGTTTGTTATTCTTAGTATGTACTGATATCCCATTGATATGTGTCTCTAGAGAGATTGCGTAGAGAAGGGGGAAAAGCCAAATGATAGTCATGACTGTGTTGATTTTAGTTTTTCTTTGTAAAAGAAAGTGGCCTGAGGGTTGTGCCTTACAGATAGATCTTTAGTTTTTATCCTCTTGCTGCACTAAAGAAACTACTGGCTGGAAATTGACCTAGATGTGTTTGTCGTGTTCCTCCTGTTTATGTGGCATAAACGCTTCTAAGAAGAAGAAAAAAAATAGACAAAAGCTGTCAAACCTCATTGGACAGGGTAAAAACAGGCCAGTGTGGTGGCTTTAGGTTGTATGTGGAAGCTGGTTTCTGCCAAAATCGCAAGAGATCAGCTTGAAGCTTCGAGGACTAAAGTTGATCTCTCACAGTTCAGATTTTTCTCTCAGAATCGCTCCCCATTCTCACAATTAGGATTTGTTTTTATTTCCGAATTCTGAGTTTGCATCTTGTGTATTTCTATTTATTCACACATACATTTAATGGCTTTCTCACAACCTGAAGTTTATTTATAAAATAATTTCGAGAGGATAATGTGCTTATGATTTACCTCAGCCGGTCTCACATTAGATAATCATGATCCTCCAATCATATGATTCCCAAGTTACTATAAATAGCCACAGACTTCATTCCACATTTATCTTCATCTGGAAGAAACCTCCTTCCTCCCCTTCCCCCCCTTTTTTTCCCTCCTAGATTAGGTGGCACGGTGGCCCAGTGGTTAGCACTGTTGCCCCACAGTAAGAACACCGCCGGCTCTAGTCCTTGCCTCTGTGCAGAGTTTGCATGTTCTCCCTGTGTCCGTGTGGGTTTCCCCTATTTTCCCAGATTTCCTTCCACTGTCCAAAGAAATGTGTCATATGTAACAGACTAAGCCAAATGGGCACTTTGTTTAACTCCCAGCATCAGTATATTTTCTTCTCAAAGCAGTTCACCTTAGCCACATCAGCTGGGGAGCTTTTGAGACCTACCTGAGCTCAATCCCTTTTGAACCCCATTTGAAATTGAACATGAATTTAACATTTGAAGTTTCTTCATAGTTTTTGTTTTTAAAAACCTGCAAATTTAAGAAACGAGGTCTTATTTCTGAGTTAATATATTCTCAACTCAATTTATTTCTAGAGCACTTTCAACCAACCACAATGGGTACCTAAGAGCTGTAGATAAAAACAGATGATACATGCCAACATACAGGCAGCCAAAATACATAAACTCACAACACATGATTAAAAGCTAAAGAAAGTAAGTGTGTTTTCAGTGACCTCTGAAATTAATCCAAAGTAGGAGATGTTCTTAAGGAGAGTGGAAGATCACTCCAAAGTCTTGAAGCTGCTACTGAAAAAGCTCTATGACCTTGACATTTCAAGCGTGATCATGGCACTGTCAAATACAGTTGATCCTTAGAGCAAAGAGATCTCACTGGTTGATGTATATTAATTAACTCAGTATATGGTCATTTAGATTTTGGTGTCTAAATTATGGTCATTTAGATTTTTCAATTCTTTATGTGTTGCAGTTGTGGGTTTGTTGGCTATTTTTGTTGCATTTCTTACAATTTTGACTACATTTCTTGCACGTTTAAAGAAAATGTCAAAAACTGTGACACAGTTTTGTGAAAAAAGGACAACATTCTCCCTTTGTTTTTAAAAGATGTCTAATAGACGTCTAAACGTAGTTGTCTTGGCTAAAACAAGGCTATATTTGGGCTGTCAGTGAAAATCTAACAGACGTCTAGGAATAGGCCAAATAAACAGAAATGAATGACTACACATATAAAGTTTGTCTAATCTGCCTATTTGTCGACTGGTCTAGTTTTGGGATATTCTCAGACGTCTATTAGATCAAACATAAACTGTGAAGAAACTTTAAATGTTAAATTCATGTTCAATTTACAAACCCACAAGTTACCATTTCACATCCGACACTTCTTTTTACAGTCACAATTGCCAGATTTAAAGTCTGTCTAATCGATTTGGCGACTGGTCTAGTTTTGGGCTATTCTTAGATGTCTGTTAGATTTTCACTGACAGCTCAAGTTTAGCCTTGTTTTAGCCAAACATCTACGTTTAGATGTCTGTTAGACGTTTATTAAACACAAAAATGTTTGCTGGGCTGTGAGATCTAGTCAGTTCTCCAGAAGTTTGTAAGCTTATAAGTCTTTCATTTTTTGGCGTAAAATGTTTAAATTTGAGGTGTTAAATCACAATTCTGAGAGGAAAGTCAGAAATGTTTTTGAAAGGATTAATTTCATGGCAGAAACGAGCTTCCTGTAGTTTGTGACCAGCTGTAAGAAACTCCATTATATTTCTGTCTATGCTGTGTTCGTCTGACTGAAAACTTCAAAAACATTTGCTTTTCATGCAATGTGTGAGAAAAGTCATTTCTGTTGGGGGATTACAGGGCATTTTGATTTCCAGATCCAGAGAAGTGTTTAGATCATCCTTCATGAAAAAAAAAAACTACACCCAAACACTGAATTTGGGACTTGTTTTGACACATATACTGTAGATTCTTGATGACCCGAAATGGATGAAATCAGTGAGTCCTTCTCGTCTCTTTTTAAACCATGGCAGAAATACACAAACAGACTTTGACACATGATATTTAGGGAGAACTTTTCTTTTTTCATCATGTGACTTGAATGACAAAAAATGATCTGGAGGTTTCACAAGACCGTGTAGTTGTTTATCAGACTCCTTGTTTATCACAGTCTATTGGATAGAACTGTAGAAATAAAATTTACGTACGAAAACTGGTAAAATCCAATAAAAATGTTTTTTATATGCACCAAAATAAAAGCATGGGTTGACTCTATGGTGATGTCTCCTGTTTTCTCTCCATGACTTTGATTTTCCTTTTTATTATCTTGAAACAATATCGTACTTTGCTGTATATTTGGCCTGATCACTTTATTATTGTAAACCAATGTTATTTTCATAGTTTAGGATGAGCCAACTAATATTGTCGGAGACTATCGATCCCAAAATATACACTGTAAAACCTAACAATCAAAATCACTAAATGAAATAAGTTAGTTTAACTTATAACTTTTTAAACTGTTACTTTGACTTAATGAAAAAGAGTTATCATAACTTATGAACGGATTATATTAAGCAGAACTTAAAACAAATGAGTTATGAATGATTTAATTATATTTGTTTGTGTTAACTTAACTCTAAAACTAGGAGCAATACCAAACCATTCAAGTAGCTATATAGTTGTTTGGACTTAATTTGTTGAACTTATAGCGATTTGATAACTGAACTTAAAATGTTTAAGCAATTAATCCTCTAAAAGTTTGACAACACAAATGATCAACACAAATAATTTGTGTATATGACTTTATATATAGTCATAGTCATATAGTTTTCAGTACTCAAACCATATTCAAAACTTAAATGGTTTGCCGCAATCGGTTTCCTCAAACAGTTTGAGTTAACTGTACTTAACTGTACTTTTGCAGTGTACGTTTTCATTCATTCATTTTCTTTTCGGCTTAGTCCCCTTTATTAAGCAGTGGTCGCCACAACTTATCTAGCATATGTTTTACGCAGCGGATGCCCTTCCATCACTAGGAAACACCCATACGCACTCATTCACACACATACACTACAGACAATTTAGTTTGCCCAATTCACCTAGCTCATGTCTTTGGACTTGTGGGGGAAACCGGAGCACCCGGAGGAAACCCACACAGAACACGGGGAAAACATGCAAACTCCACACAGAAACGCCAACTGACCCAGCCGAGGCTCGAACCAGCGACCTTCTTGCTGTGAGGCGACAGCGCAACCCCTATATATACGCCCTATACGTTTTCATATTTTCCCATTTGATTTGCATTATCTTATTTAAAGGCCAAACATTTATCAATGAATGTTTTGAAAGATACTCTCAAGACTCGCACGTCTTAAAGTACAGTATACTGGTGGAAAAGAGTTTGCACTGATCTGTATCTGAAATAACAAGTTCATAGAAATATAAATCTGACCTCTTACAATGGCTCTTATTTTCTCTAATGCATGATTGCGCCCGGCAGGGATGCAGGAAAATATTTAGTTGGTGGTCTGAAACAAACTGGCAGGTCTAACCAACCACTACACTGTAAGGTGCTGTTTACACCTGGCCTGCGTTTCCCAAAAGCATCGTAAGTAGATCATAAACAAGATCATGCGACTGGTTTTAATATTACAGCCTGTTTCCTAAAAGCATCATAGCAATTAAAAACTGTCGTAGATCTACAAGTGCTCTAGAGTAGGAGCAGAACCTTAATTCAACTGCAGTTTTATACAGAAATCTGATATATGGCCATATGCAACATAGGCTCATTCTGAAAACGTAGCCCAATATACATTTCCCTATACGTATTATATAGCCAGAGTTACGTATGGCGATATTTCTTCTTCAAAATGAACGCTATGGGGTGATATGATGCTGTTCCTTTTCTTGCTTACCAGCTGACCGCTTACCTCTGTATGGACGGCTTTTCCGCTGTTACCAGTTTGTCCAGTAGCTCACCATGTACGTTGGTAGACTTGAAATGCAGAGCTGACCGCGACAACAGGGTTTGAGTTTGGTGAAGCACAGTTCCAGAAAGCGGGTAAGACAAAAACAGAAGCCAAAAAATAAAATAAGCAAGTAAATAACAGGGTGGGAATGTGGTGAAATCTGAAAACGTGGTAAAAATCTTTTCTGGATTGCTTTTTAATACGGTTGGGTTTAGGGGAGTGGGTGGACGGGTCAATTGGTGCTTTTGAAAACAGTATTAGTTGGGTTAAGGTAAGAAGAGGGTGGGTCAGTCAATCAGTCAGTTATTCAGTCAGTTGACAGTGACCTCTGGTGGATTTATACAAGAACAGAAGGCGTGAATGACACTTGCCAGAGAAATTTGAGATCTAAAAAAGTGTACACAGCGGCCTCTGGTAGATTCACGAAAACAAAAACTTTTAAAAAAACGTACCTCCTGGTACATATTTGCCGCTCCCCAGGAATATATATAGGGCTACATAAACAGAATGAGTTTGGGTTGGCCATATAGGAACATAAAGCCTATAAAACTGTAGCTAATATTCATGGGGTATAGCCATGGGACGATAACCGTTTTCAAGGTATACCGTGATTTGGAAGAGTCAAGGTTTTAAAACCATCAACATTTTCTGCTATACCATTATTAAGGTATGTGTAAGATTTTTTATTTACATTTTTTTTTTGTTTATTTTAGGACAACAGTAGAAGTGGAAAATATTACCAAAGACGCTGTTTTAAATTGTAAAGAAATCATTGTTTCTGAAACTAATGAAGACAGCAGAAGTCAATGATTAATTTCAATTATTTAGCTTTGAGATGTTTACTGCTCCAAAATATCATACATTTTTCAAAAAATAAAATAGATTGTTTTCAAAGGGGGAAATTTTTTTTTTTTATTCAGACATTTATAAGAACCAATTTTAGGGCAGTAATCTCAATACTGTGATTCTGTGAAATTGTGATATTTTTATCCAAGGTTATCATACCGTCAGAATCTTATACCAGCCCATGCCTAATATATATATGTGCATTTAAACTGTAAGTTATTACAGTTTTATAAATAATGTTATGAGATTAGCATTTACATTTTTTATAAAGAAATATAAAAATTTATTATCAATTTATCATCATTAAAAAAAAAGAAAGAAAGAAAAACAATGAGGAATCTGTTAAAACTTGTTTTAAACTAAAAACTGTAGCCTAGAGGCAAATAACAAACTGGCCAGCTCATTCAATTTTCCCCTGTCAGAATTTGACCATTTGAATAATAAAAAATAATTTTTTCTTAAAGCTGTCTTCTATCGGTTATTTGTACAATTTATGATGGCTTAATAGTGAAAAATGGGACAAATGAGCTTATGTAATGACTAAATTCTGTCTTTTGAACCACCCGAACCCCCCTGGCTATGGGCCTGTATTTCAGTAGTTTTAGGACAATTTAAAAGGTTTTGATCCACTTCAAATGTTGACTAATTTATATGCATTAAATATGCCTATATTTGTAGTGGTTGAAAAAATATAAACAACCATTTTTGCAATATTTTTGAAATATATCATTTGTATATATTGAGGCAAATATCAAATTATATTGTACTTTATTGTACACTCTTACTCTTTTTTTAAATAAATGTATAAATGAAATAATAAAAAGGGCAGAAAACTAAACAAAACTAGAAATGCTCATCTAAATTAAATGACTACGTAAGACTGGGAAAAATTGGGATACACTTCTTTTTTTAATCTGTCACATGACTTCCATCGTATTTGGATTTCTTATGGATATCCTTACGTTCTTTTACCTTTAGTTTTTTTTTCTCCAGCCAATTTTTGTGCCTCTGTCTGCAGGTAGGAGTTCGATTGCTAATCCACAAGAGATGATGATTATTGGGTTAAACGTTCTGGAAAACACTACATATAAGGTTTATTTCAGCACTTTGGAAATGGACAGCGACTTCTAGAGCACACAGAATAATTGTTTATCCATTATTCCTTACTTTTCACAGTCTTTTAAGCATTTTATTTAAATCCTTTTATTCGTTTTCTTTTTATTTCAGTCACTTACTTTAGATGTAGGCTACATTTCTATTTTTGTTCGTTCGTTTGTTTTGCATGCCCTTTTTATTATTAATTAATTATAATCACAATATTAGTATATTATATTATTATACAGCTCCGTGTAAAAGACTGGATCTACACCACAAAACCGTTTCAAGGCCACATTTATTTCTTTTTTCTCCACACTTTTTCGCGTTCGCAGTCATTTTCTCCGTCACGCTCAACCGCATACAAACAGGTCCAGTAAAACTCGGTCACGACACCCTCTCAATATATAGGTTACACATAAGTTAGAATTTATAAATTTGCAGAAGTTTATAATTCCCCTGAGAGACATGGGAATGATTGCGGAGCGTCTAAAGTTCACCTCAGCTCTGCTAAAATGACTAATAGTAGAGATATTGCGGTACAGGAACATGAGCAACCCCTGAAAGAAGACCTGCGGACTGGAATCATGGCATTAAAGAAGATTTTGACACGTGTGTTTTGGCACAATCTTGCTAGTTCGCTATGTCGTTAACACCGAAAAACGAGGATTTGAAGCCAGGTCGGGGCTGGGGGTTGAGCAGGAGCAGGTTGAGCCGATCAGCAGCTGCAGTCTGAGGGCTGAGGGGGTGCAGGGGTCTCAGTAAGTCTGGCGCTGGGAGTCCCGCCGCCCGCCGCAGGATCGGCCTCCAGAGTGTCGGACATCTTGTCGCAGATTATATCCACTAGGCGGTCAAAAGTCTGCTTCACGTTGATGTTGTCCTTCGCACTGGTCTCGAAAAACTCAAATCCTTTTGGGAGAGAAAGAGTTAAGGTAAGTGTAGCCTACAGTAGGCCAACTTAATGTCAACCTTTTCGAAATATAGGGTATAAGTTATCAAAATATAGTGTCATGGCGGACATTCGACAACTTTTTGGCCGACAAAAAAAAAAAAACAAAGCAAAGTGCTTTAGTTTGGTTGAGTCACGACTGGAGCTCTGTGAGTTTTGTTTACCTAAATAAAATTGCGAGTGTGAGTTGATTTTACTAGCCCTTTTACTATAAATCTGTCATTTTATAGTTGGCTAAAGTTAACAGTGAGGTTTTTAGTGTGACTAACAGAAATCAGTAAGGTTAAGCTATTAATTAAATAACAACAAAATAGTAATATTCATCGAGGGTAATAGAATAAAATAAAGGTAGGCCTAATTAGACTAATTATCATGTCAAATATATTTTTATTAGTTTCCAGAACACTGTCGCCTCACAGCAAGAAGGTGGCTGGTTCGAGTCTCCGCTGAGCCAGTTGGCATTTGTTAGTGTGGGTTTCCTTCAGGTGCCCAGATTTCCCCCACAGTGCAAAGACATGCGCTATAGGTGAATTGAATAAACTAAATTGGCCATAGTCTATTAGTGTGTGTGAATGAATACGTGTATGAGTGTTTCCCAGTATTGGGTTGCAGCTGAAAGGGCATCTGCTGTGTAAAACATATGCCAGAATAGTTGGTGGTTTATTTTGCTGTGGTGACCTCCAGGGGCGGACCGACAAGTGAGATAAGCAGCCACTTAGGGCCTATGGGAAATAAGGGGCCCCAACCAATGCCAAGATATAGCTCTTTTAAAAAATGTCTGTCGTATGTTGTAAAATCTATCTATAACCATTTTTTACGTTATAACCGATTTTAACGTTATTACTTCTTTTCAAAATCGAATGAAAATATTTCATTTTAAATCTATATGTTTTATTAAAAATCTACTTAAAAGGATAGTTCACATAAAAATCTTGCCATCATTTCCTCAGCCTTCACTTGTTCACTATACTGGTTGCAAGCCCTCATTGAGTAATCTTTTTCCTTTGGAAGTCGATGGGTGCCAGCAACCAGCATTCTTCAAAATATCTTTTTATTGTGTTTAACAGAAGAATCATAAAGGCTTAAAACTACCTGAGGGGGACTAAACGATGAGGTAATTTTTGGGTGAACTGTCCCTTTAATACAAATTTCAGTTTGTTTTTGAATTACTAAAGTCAACCCCAAACATTTATAAGGGATGCGTACAGTTGAAGTCAGAATTTTTAGCCCTCCTTAATTAACAGCCCCCCTGTTAATTTTTCCCCCAATTTCTGTATAATGGAAAGAAGATTTTTCAACATATTTGTAAACATAATAGTTTTAATAACTTATTTCTAATAACTGATTCCTTTTAACTTTGCTAAGATGACAGTAAATAATAGTTTACTAGATATTTTTACAGTTAATGGTTTAACTAGGTTAATTAGGCAAGTTAGAGTAATTAGGCAAATCATCGTATAACAATATTTTGTTCTGTAGACAATCGAAAATAAAATTTTGGGGGCTAATAATATTGAGCTTGAAATGGTTTTTTTTGTGTGTGTTTTTTTAAAAGCTGCTTTTATTCTAGCCAAAATAAAACAAATGAGACTTTCTCCAGGAGGAAAAATATTATAGGAAATAATAGGAAATACAGTTTTTCATATTTAAATGACTCTATATAATATTTTGTTAACTCACCGAGCTGTTCTGCCAGCAGTCTGCCGCTGTCCACAGACACTATCCTCTCCTCCTCCATGTCACATTTGTTTCCAGCGAGGATCACCTGTGCATTGTCCCACGAGTATGTCTTAATCTGGGTCGCCCTGACACAAGACGAGACAAAAGCAAGCAGACACGCTTGTCGTCAGGACAAATGCCACTGCCTGAGCTGCCAGTAGCACAAGATGTGCCAGACTCAAAAACTCCGTCCGCTCTATTTTATGAACATGTCATCATGTCTCAACGAATCAATGGGAACGTCATGTCAACACTTCCTCTATGTTCCCATCCCTTGTCTCTTCATCTTCTCTAATTCACACATCTAATGCCACTTCATTACTACACTAGATTTCCGGCCGTTTCCAAGTGTTACAATTACAAAAGCTCTCACAGTATTGTATTTTTTTTTTTTCAGACCACAGTTTGACTTGAATTTTTTTTTGTTTTTTTACTAACTTCACTACAGCAATATGATCAATCATTAGTGAACTAATTTTAGGTGCAGTCCAGCCTACATCTTCCTGTTTACAGCGGCGATGCATTGTAGAATGGGTAGATGCCAACCAGCCACCATAAAGAAGACATCGTGAATAAGGCACCAGACTGGACAAAAGTCAAACGAAAGTAGTGAGACCAAACACGCACAAGGTACATCAAGCGCTTGTGTGCGCGAGAGAGACCGAATGTGCATGAGGTAGACCGAGTTTTTGTTTAAAATGCATAACATTTACGGCTGTCTGTAATAGCAGTTTTTTTTGGTGCCGAGTTTCACCAAATTGATTCTGAATGATAATTCAGATGACTTTCATTTATTTATTTCATAGAGGTTTTGTGTTTGTATATTATTGCTAGTTTTCCTACTCAAGCTGTGAAGAAACATGTTTAAGGGTTAAATACAAACTTTTATGATGCTCAAGCAACTTTTGTTTTTGCTTTAGTTTTTTTCTGAATATATTATTCAGCGGCTTTATCACCTTGTGATATTTTCATTTTTGTGCTGCTGGTCTGACTTAAATAAATTAGTGTTCAAAATTACTTTTATTTAAGTCTGTCTTGTGTTTTAGTTGTGAGAAAGCAAATTAATTAAAACCGTGAAGCTGATCAACAGTGTATTCTCCATGCAGTACTGAAGTGATGTTATAAGGGTATTAATGGGAGCATTCAAATGGAAAAGTAAGTCAAAAATTACATTTAACAGTAATGCATTACTTTTTGGTGTAAGTAATAAATAAAGTAATTGAGTTACTTTTTGAATGAAGTAACTAGTAACTAGTTACTATTTTCAGTACACTAGTCATTACACTATTACTGTATGGCTTCCAAAGACTCGCAATACAGTGCAGTTTTTTTCTTTATGGAAAATTCAACTTTTGGTTGCACAGATGAATGTAAATGATGTTAAATTTGATAAATCTACATCTGTTGTAAACTTACAGCCTACTTAAAATATAGAAATTCAGAAATTGTTTATACAATGATCAAAAGAGCAATTGTGACTTTATATTCATATCAAAATAAAATGCTGATTTCTGTGTCTCACTTGAAACCATTTTTGCAGAATAACATATTTTATGCTCTAAATGAGTCTAAAATATTACATTATTTTACTTTTTGCAAGACTTTACTCTGGTTATAGCATATTGAATTTAAAAAGACTGCACTGAAAAAAATTATTCATTAGATTTACAATTTTTTTATGTAACTGGTTGCAAACAATTTATATGAACTGAATTTGAACAAACAAATTAAGTTTCATTTGTTTGTTTAAATTCATCCCATATTAAATTCATCCCATATTTAAATAGTTTGCAACCACCTAACTTAAAAGTGTTTTAGTAAATCCAATGAATCATTAATGTCAGTGTGTAGTAGGGGACAGACCTGCAGTTTTTACTATGCTGCACAATCTATATTCCTGGATCACATTGGGTCTCATTCATGAAACACAAGCAGAATGAGAAGTGTTTTGCAAATGTTAGTTAATACAAATGAATCATACAACAGATCCATATCTAGTGTAAATGTGATATAAAACCGCTGTTCTCTTCTTGATTGTTGATCAAATTGATTATTACACTGAATTTTGTTGCATTTGCATAATAATCTGCTACAGATTACTAGTGGAGGATGGGTGTGACAAATACACAGACCAAACATACTGTACTTCCACAATGACTGTAGTCAATATTACTGGTCACTTTTATATAATCAGCAATAGTCTTCAAAATGAATTACTCTTGAGTATTTTACAGCCATGGAAAAACAAAAGTGCTTTAAGTGCCACAACTTGGACATATTTTAGAAGCTGCAAGGTCAGAAAAACACTTTGGTGGACATGTGTAATTCAATATTTATTTTTAGGCTTTAATTTATGACATACTCAGCAATTTAACATATTTTTATTGTTTTATAGGTGGAGATTATTTTATTTGATAGATTTTATAGGTGGAGATTATGCTGTTTGTGACAATTGTGAAAATCATGAGCCCAATTATTTACAAATTTTTGTCATTTCAGTACCATACACACATTTACATATCAAGTCTGATGTTACAGTATGCAAGGTCTGTTTTAAGCATAAATTACTTTGAATTTACTCCTCTAGTGTAATTATAAATGTTTCATACACGAGGTCTATTATGATTTATAGAGTTGCAGTCTGTTGTTTGTTTTGCCAGTGTTTCATCAGCAGTATGTCCAATACAATCCTTAAAATGTTATTGTCAAACATGAAACATGGTGCTACACTGACTTGTCGTTGAGAATTTTTTTGCTTTTATTCCTCAATTCTGACTCCAGGATTGGCAGAATGCTCTGAATACTCCAGTTGAAATGTAAAAATTGACATCAACTCACCAGTCCTGTACAGCAGCAAAAGACTCTTCGTTAGTAATGTCATACATTAGGATGAAGCCCATGGCCCCTCTGTAGTAGGCAGTGGTGATTGTTCTGTACCGTTCCTGTCCGGCTGTGTCCTAAAAACATAATAATATCCTGTATTATGATGTTAAATGAAGGAACACTTCACTTTTTTGAAAATAGACTCATTTTACAACTCCCATCCCTCCTTTAACTGTTGAGTTGCACCATTTTTAATCTGATCTCTGGGTCTGGCAGGAGCACTTTTAGCTTAGCTTAGCATAAATAATTGAATCGGATTAGACCATTAGCATTTCACTTAAAATGACCAAAGAGTTTCCATCATTTTCTAATTTAAAGCCGTGAGTTATACACCAAGGGTGACCAAACTTGGTCCTGGAGGGCCGGTGTCCTGCAAAGTTTAGTTCCAACATCAAGCAGACACACCTGGACTAGCTAATCAAGCTCTTACTAGGCTTTCTAGAAAAATCCAGGTGTGTTGAGGCAAGTTGGAGCTAAAATATACAGGACAACGGCTCTCCAGGACCGAGTTTGGGCCCCCCTGTTATACACTGTGTATTAAGACCAACGGAAAATGAAAAGATATTTTGTAGGCCGATATGGCTAAGAACTCTCAAGTTGACGTTATATTCAGTTATCATTATGGATTGGGAATGGTCCGGAAGCTAGGACTGGAACTTTGGGACATAATCTTTGTTTTAACAGTGTGCAATGGCAGGCCTAAACCAGCCCAGGTATAATTACATAACATTTAAAATAACATTTAATTATGATAATTATAATAATATGAAGTACTACTTATTAAAATCAACTTAATTTTTAATAATAATTATTCATATGATTCAAAACCATATTTTAAAATAGACCGCAGCAACAATTATTTTGTCAAAATTTGCATATTTTTTGTCTGTTCACAATAGTTTTCCCAGTAATGGGCAAAACAGATGTTTCAATAGTTGCCGGTTCATTCCCCTGTGGTGACCCCTTATAAATAAGAGATTAATGAATAAATGTTCAGAATGGTGTGAGATTTGTGATCTCTATTTTAAATCAAGTTGTGATTCTCGGTTTCTCCACAATTATAGTTCATTTAGTCTGGGCCAGACAGATGGAGTCGATACAGCAAAGGTGTGAATGAATGAGCGCTGGAGTCTGAGAAATGATGGTTTTGTCACCTCTATAAGTAGCAGTGCTTTCACCGAAAGACTAAAATAGGAAAGCGTGCCACGATCTGATGAACACATGGCTTTTGCTGATGCTGACTCGGATAAGGCGACAATCGCTTATGTTCTCTTTCCATAAGCCAGTGTTAATCATCACCCCATGTGATGTTTACATTGCCATGTGTGATTATCCAGCCCTTCAGTGCTTTATCAACCATGAAACATCTGTGTGGTTTTTCAAATCATAGCCATTCTCAGCTTGGCGAATGAGGCAGAAATTACCCAGATCTGAAGCTTGATCCTCTTGTCGTTCTTGTAGACCGTTTTGACCTTAAAGTCGATGCCCACTGTACTGACAAAAGCAGATGTGAAGGTATCATCAGCGTATCGGAAGAGGAAGGATGTTTTCCCGACGCTGCTGTTCCCGATGATCAGCAATTTGAACATGTAATCAAAGTTTTGATCAGAGTTCTCCTTTTGTTTGTTGTCTTGCGTAGCAGCCATCTGTGAGAACACAAAGACAGTTTAATGACCTGATCAAAGGTTTACAGACCTACCATACTGTGTAGCTAGTTTATAATATGCTGCATACAGTGATATAATAGGAGAAAGAGGTCTTCTGCTTTTCACACTCTTAAAAGGTTAAAAGAATAGGGTTTTCAGTTTTGTAGCAAACATTTTTGGTTGACCAAAATTTTGGTTTGTTTTGATCCATTCATTTTTAGTATTAGGAAAATACTTTAAACCTTTCAGAAGTGCCGCCATCTCTATTTTTTAAGTAAGGCTAAGATAGCACTTTGTGAAAAAATCAGCAGCAAGAGCTGTCCATGTCTTGAAACCTACTTAGAGTTGGAACCCAGGCCTGCTCAAAACGTTATATACATTTCTGGAGAGCACCAAATATGTCCCAGGAGGTACGTTCTTTTTACAGATTTTGTTTTTGCGAATCCACCAAACGCTTTTTGAGATCTCAAATATCTCTCTCGAGTGTCATTTGCGCTGGCTGTTCTCGCGTAAATCCACCAGGGGACACTGTCTTTTGACTGACTGACTGATCGACTGACCCACCCTCCTCCTTCCCTAAACCCAACCAATAGTGTTTTCAAAAGCACTGATTGATCCGCCCACCAACTTCCCTAAACCCAACTGACGGTTTTATAAAGTTCTATAAAGCCCTCACCTGATATTTGCCAGGATTTCAGATTTGACCACATTCTCACCCTGTTATTTACTTGTTTATTTTATTTTTTGGCTTCTGTTTATTGTCTTACCTGCTTTCTGGAACCATTCTTTCCCAGACTCTTACACTGTCATTGTGGTCAACTCCTCTCTGCGTCTCAAGTATACTGACGTACATGTCGAGCTAACTGGACAAACTGGCCCAGCCATCCATACAGAGGTAAGCGGTCAGCTGGTAAGCACGAATAGGAACAGCGTCATACCGCTTCGTAACGTTCGTTTTAAAGACAAAATGCAGCCATACAAATTTCTGGCTACATAATTCACGATCTCCAGAAATGTGTATAGGGCCATGTTTTCAGAATGAGCCTATGTTGGAGAGTTGTGTTATCCCAATAAATGGGATAGTTCATCCAACAATGTTAATCCAGTCATCCTTTACTCATCCTCCACTTGTTCCAAACCTGTTTGAGTTTCTTTCTTCTGTTAAAAATGTATGAAGATTTTCTGAAGAATGTTGGAAAAAGCAGCCACTGACTTCCATAGTATTTATTTGTTCATACTATGGATATCAATGGCTGCTTTTTCCAACAATCATCAGAAAATCTTCCTATGTGTTTAACAGAAGAAAGATTTGATTCAAAATCAAACGAAAAGTGCTCAGGTGTACCTTAAATAATGTGTCAGTGCTCTTTGGGTAAGAGATTAATCAGAATAAACAGCAAAAATCAGTCCAAGGCACTCGAAAAATGAGGAAAAAATATTAAAAAGCCTTTATTCACATGGCTAATCCTCAAAAAACCTTCGTGTTTCGGCAAAGAACTGCCTTCAGGGTAACATCAAGATTTGATTCTTTCTTCTGTTGAACACAGGAAGACTTTCTGAAGATTGTTGGAAAAAGAATAACATAGAACCACTTAAGGTACACTTACAAAAGTCACTTAAAGTACACTTAAAAATGACTTTTGCTGCTTGTTCATAATACTTATTTAAATGAGTTGAATTAACACAATTCTTAAGGTTTTTGGGGGGACAAATTAATTGTTTTATGTTCAATCCACTTAAATTGGTAAAAAGCAATTAAGTTAACTTCATCAATTTGTGTTGGGACAGCATGAAGGAACTGTGTGCAGCCCAGCATTTTATACAGTGTAAATGGTCTGGAAAGTTTAATTTTTGAGTGATCTATCCCTTTAACTAAGGCTAAGATAGCACTTCATACAATCAGCAAAAAAAAAAATTAAAATCAGCACCAGGAGCTGTCCATGTCTTGAAATCTAGTGAGAGTTTTATTTGATTTAACCCATTTAATACCATCTTTTCCAAAATGCAATTAGTTCAGTAAGTGCATGCAAACACGAAAGCCCCCAAAATATTGTCTATGTAGACAGCTCACTACTGAGTCTGCCGGTCTCATCAATGTTTAGATATTTTTAAACATGGCTGGTGTAAACAAAGACATGACCAGTGATAACGATCACAGATTATGTCGGATATTTATTCATTCAGTTTCCTTCTGGCTAGTCCCTTATTTATCAGGGGTCATCACAGTGCAATGAACCACCAACTACTCTAGCATATGTTTTACCTAGCGGATGCCCTTCCAGCTGCAACCCAGTACTGGGAAAATGTCTGATATTATTTTTAAAAAGTTAAATCTTTAAAAAGAGCTAAACAGAGTAAATAAATACATTTCTTAAAATAGAAATTATGTTTCTTTGTTGTTTACAACTTTCTATTGGATTAAACTAATTAAATTGTGACGAGAACAGAAACGTTAGAGCTTTAGTTGCACACTTAGATGGGGAAAATGCACTGTAAACTCGAAACTCGTCCAAAATGAATGCTGACTAGGTAGGCAGCTCACTAGCTTTTGAGACGCAGCCTGTCTCATTCCAATCTGAGCGTTTTTAAAGGGGTCAGTCTCTTTTTAACCAAGCCATGGATATTATAAGCTAATAGCCTTCAAATATAGAATGCATAATAAATGATGATATGTAGACAAAGAGATATTAGAGCTGTAAACGAGAGCTTATATCCAGCTGTACGACTCATATAGAGTACAAATAGCCCAAATTAGCAGCTCATGTGAATAAATTAGCTGTTACGGCTGATTGCTTTTCTCTTCACTGATGTTGCTTTTAATCATTTTAATACATTTTTAATGACCTGTCAGTATTATGCACACTGTCAAATCACAAATAGGTCTAAACAACACGTCCTTTTTTCTACAACATGACTAAATTAGCCATTTATTTCTTTTTGCGTGGCTCTCCATTACGACCAAACAACATTATAGCCTAGATACAACGCCGTTTCTCACTTACCTTCCCGTATAACTCCATTTGCTTTAGACAATAAATAAAGAAACGCAATGCAATAAAGGGCGGTTGATTCTGATTTCGTCCTAATAAATGATAGTTTTTTCCCCCCGTTTTGGAGAGGTGGAGTCGGCTGCTGGGATAAATGTTGGATGCGATGATGCTCGCAATGGACGTCAGCAGACAGTCGCTCTCTCTCTCCACCCATTCATCCCACATCCGCCCAGAGTGTAGCTGCGCGATGCTGGCAGCAGGGGTCAGCAGCGTCGCTCTCTCACTTACACAAAAACATCATAAAATAAAATTGTATCCAGAATTGACCTACACCAATATTTGGAAACAATCCAGAACTATCTATTAATCTAAAGGCAATAAAAACTGTCTTATTATATTCTTTCTTTGTGTCTCTTTTAGATCTCTTTTGCATTTTTTTATTTCTGTTACCCTGTTGTTTGTTTGTTTGTTTGTTTGTTTGTTTGTTTGTTTGTTTGTTTGTTTGTTTGTTTGTTTGTTTGTAAGCATATGTCTGTGCTGTTTTTAATTTATTTGTCTTAGGCTACTTGTCTTTATGTACGTCATTGTATTTTTTCTACCAATAATCAATAAAAAAAATCACTGATTCAGAATAAATAAATAAATAAATAACAAATAAAAAATAGTGAATCGGATCACAAAATGTTTTACATTTATATCATAGTTTCTACTATGGAGGAAGAAACCTGCAAAAACAATAAATAAATAAATACGCAAATAAATAAATTAATAAACCCACAAATTTCTGCATAAATAAAACAATAAATAAACAAATATGCAAATAATATATACAGTTGAAGTCTAAGACTAAAATTATTAGCCCCCCTTTGAATTTTTCACATTCATTCATTTTTTTTCACAGTATGTCTGATAATATTTTTTCTTCTGGAGAAAGTCTTACTTGTTTTATTTCGGCTAGAATATAAACAGTTTTTAATTTTTTAAAAATCATTTTAAGGTCAAAATTATTAGCCCCTTTAAGCAATTTTTTTTTCAGATAGTCTACCGAACAAACCATCGTTATACAATAACTTGCCTAATTACCCTAACCTGCCTAGTTAACGTAATTAACCTAGTTAAGCCTTTAAATGTCACTTTAATCTGTATAGAAGTGTCTTGAAAAATATCTAGTCAAATATTATTTACTGTCATCATGGCAAAGATAAAATAAATCAGTTATTAGAAATTAGGTATTAAAACTATTATGAACTAAATTAAAAATATTAGTTTTAACTAAAATTAAAACTATTAAAACTATTTACTATTTAGAAAAAATCCTCTCTCCATTAAACAGAAATTGGGGAAAAGATAAACTGGGGGGCTAATAATTCAGTGGGACTAATAATTCAGGGGGGCTAATAATTCTGACTTCAACTGTATATAAATAGTGCGGGCTGATTAATAATTAAATAAATTACATGGATGTTGGGGGAATAAAAAAATGCTAAAGGAAAGTAGATTTTCCCCCCTTTTACACCACACTATTATTATTTATATTTTATATATATTGAATTTGTTGAATTATATATACATTTATTTATTTATTTGTGTATTTATTTAATTGTTGTTTTATTCATGCAGGAATTTGTAGAATTATATATACATTTATTTATTAATTTGTGTATTTATTTATTTATATAAATCTATTTACATTTATTCATTTATTTGTTTGCATATTCATTTATTGTTTTATTCATGCAGGAGTTTATTAATTTCTATATACATTTATTTATTTGCATATTTATTTATTTATTGTTTTATTTATGCAGGAATTTGTTGGGTTATATACATTTGTTTATTAATTTGTGTATTTATTTGTTCATTGTTTTATTTTTGCAGGAATTTGTAGATTTACATATTTATTTATTTATTTATTTATTTATTGTTTTATTTATTGTTTCACTTTTATTATATTTTTCACTTTATTTATGCAGACATTTGTAGATTTTGTGTTTGCAGGTTTTGTTCTCCATATTCTATCATCATTTGTATTTGTAAATGTTGCAAATGAGGAAAACAATACATTACTGATCATTTAAATATCATATATATATATATATATCATATAAATATAATATTAATATATTAGATCAATATATATAAAGTTGAAAATCATAATCATATATATATATATCGGATATATATATATCGGAACTATATATATATATATATATATATATATATATATATATATATATATATATATATATATATATATATATATATATATATATATATATAGTTCCGATTTTATCATTGACATTAATTTCATCATTATTTTACAAAGCTATAAAAAGAAAACCAAACGTTTGTATATATTGTTGTATATATTGATGCATTGTATATATTATATATCAATGTTAAATAGATTCAATTTGTCTTTAATCATTTTTATTCTTTGTTGTTTTTATTTCTTACACTTTTTTTACTCATATACTTATGTTTCTTTTATTCTTGATTATTTCACGCACTTTTAATAATTGACATAAATTGCATCATTATTTTTTACAAACCTAAAAAAAAGAAATCAAACTTTTGTATAGGCCTATATTAATACATTTTATATTTTATATATCGTTGTAGCCTGTATATTAAATTAATTTAGTCTGTTTTTAATCCCTTTTTATTCCAAGTTATTTTTATTTGTAATATACTTGTATTTTATGTTTCTTTTATTCTTGATTATTTAAAGCACTTTGAATTACCACTGTGCTTGATATGTGCTTTTTGCCTTGCCTATCAACACTGATGTTAATCCTACTATTGAGACACAATTTTAAATATTCATCAGCCAGTGCTTCACTATAGGGTGGACTAAACTAACGTCAGCATATTTATAGCTCTGGCTCTCGTCGTTGGATGTTAAAATTGTAAGTAATATTAATGAGCAGTGCCTTCTCCATAGTAGAACTTACAACTAGTGCCCATCCCACTCTCGCATGCGCACGGTGTTGTTTATGTCACGTATTCCTCGTACTAAAAACAAACAATAGGCTATTTTTATTGACATGCGAAAGGTAAACCAACCGTCAATTGTTGAATATGTTGTCCGTGCAGTATATGTTTTGCTTGTAAATTGTGCAGGATTTGGTTGTTTTTTTCTAGAAATTCGAAGTAAACGTGTTTTTCTTGTTTGTGGGTAAAGCTTTACGATTGAGGTAAAGTTGGTTTTATATTCACACATTCGTTCAGTGACAACTTGTGTCTCGCTGCATATATTGTTTACCATGGTACTTTTCATATTCGGTCTAAAATCACATGCATGACATGGAAACAACATTACACTACATGCACCTTTTTTTTGACTGAACAGTGTTGTACTTTGAAAGTCATTGGCTGCTAATATGATTTCACTATTTAGAATATGCAAAAACTACTTTTCTGAAATATATTATTCAATAGCTTTACGTTATATAGGCTACTCATGCACATATAGGTTAAGGTAGTAGCTACTAGATTAATTTTACGTAAATATACAAAGGATGTGCATGACTGTGCTACATTGCAATTTACTGTGGTAAAGAAACTTTTAGACGTAGTTTCCCTTTAAAAACAATTGGCTCGCAGCACTCTCTAGTGGTCGAACAGCTTCACTAAATAGTCTGTTTATTTCTTGAACAACGACCTACAATTATGTGGAGTAAAAATCATTTAGTATGTGACCAGTATGCCACTATTTATCAGGTTATTATTATTATTATTATTATTATTATTATTATTATTATTCATATTTGTTTAAGTCATGTTCATCATAGTTTCATCATCTTTATCATTTTCATCATCTTCCTTAGTTTCTCGTGAATCGGCATGGTGTTCAGAGTACTTTTTCCCCAAACTAACTTTACACTTGTGTAGTGGTTTTGTTTAATAGTTATAGTGCTTATACTTTTCCTTATTTATCCCAAAAGAGTAAAGTGACCATGTAACATCTGAGGGACCTATAGTAAGATAACAAATTTCATAGAAAAGCATAATTCTAATAAAAGCTGTGCACACTGTAACCCTGGGGTGTCCAAACGTAGTCCTGGAGGGCTAGTGTCCTGCATGGATTAGTTTCAACGTCCTTTAACTGCCTGGAAGTTTCTAGTATACCTAGAAAGAGCTTGGTTCACTGGTTTAGGTGTGTCTAATTGGGGTTAGAACTATACTTTGCAGGACACCGGTTATTAAATAAACACTAAAAGTCTTTTTAAATCTAATTTAAAGACTTATTTATACTCCCCAGCCTTTGAGTAATTCATGCATGTTATATTATATCTGTATTTCAGTTTATACATATATTATTTTTCTATTATATTTTAAAAACTAATTTATATTTTGTTTTATTTTTATTATTTTAAAGTACTTTGGATCAACTACAGTTGTGTGAAATTGTGCTCTATAAATACAGTTTGCCTTTTCTAAAAACTAAGAAGAAAAATATAGACAGAAGAAATATATATATTTAAAGGGAACCTATTTTACAGTTTTTTTTCAAGATTTAAGACAAGTTTTTTGTGTCTCCAGAATGTGTCCGTAAAGTTTCAGCTCAACACACCTCTCAGATTATTTATTATACCTTACAATTATACCCTACAATTATACCTTCTGAACACACTGCCCAGCGTCAGATAAACAGCACAGTGACAGACATAAAGGAAGCAGATCTCGCGTAACGTTTGTAAGAAATACTACAGTAAGAACTTTCCCAATGATTATTTGATGTATTTGTTGTGGAGTTAATTCAAGCCTGCAATGATGAGTCACAAACAATGTCGTTACACTGTTCATGCACACACACACACAGCACGTGTTTAACATTGCACTGTTTTTGCAAGGCATATGTGACAGGATACATGTTAATATCCACTGTTGTATGGATAGCCATTATGTTAATGTACAAAATAAATCTGGACAAGGATTGAAGCGTCTTCTTTTATAATTGCATTGATATGTGGCTATGGTGATAAGTAAAGATGAAGTAAATCCCTGTAATTCATTACAACCATGCACTGTTTTAAAAACGTTTTGTAAAACTCCTTCTTGATCACATTTGATGATGATTGATGATCATAGAGAGCTGAACTGATCTTTTAATCCCAGTTGCTTTGCGCACGTCCTGTCTTGTTGAAATTATTATACGTATTACTATGGAGACATGTTAATACACAGCTGTCAAGCAATTCGGTGGGCAGGGAAACCGCACTCCTACTTTACGTTGCAGTGGGCCTCAAAATGGGAGGAATTTGGATCCTATTTTAACATCAGGAAATTAAAAAAAGAGACTTATTGTGTTTCTATAACCCCAATATGACTGTGTACACACTATACCTACACTCAGTTCTATCCAAACAGCTTCTAAAAGATAATTTTCATCATAGGTGAAATTTGTTTGTTCCCTGTTAACCCCCCTTTTTTTTTCTCCCTCAGTGCTTCATCATGGAGGATTCAGTGGAGGTCATCCTTCAGCACAAGAGCTGTGAGCTCTCTCATCACACCCAGGAAAAGCCACTGATCACAGCAGCATCTGGAGCATTTCTTGCGGGAGTTTATGGGCTCTGGACATTATTTGCACTCCCTGGCTTCCGGAAAGTACCAATATGCCTTAAGGTACTGGAAGTCATATAAGATATATCTGAAGCTAAATATAGCTTTTCTAATAATAGAGCACTGCCGGAAGCACAGTATTCATTCAGTGTCATAGTGGATATCTTAAAAGGCAACAACCTGCTCTTTGTTATGTTGGATGCTGTGTTTGTTTAGACTCAAACTCCATAGTCCAATTGATCACTGATGTAAGTGAAGTTAATATTGTCCAGGTGCCTTATTTGCCCTCCAGTAGAACACAGACCCAGAATGTAATGAAGCTCCTGTGTGGGAGAGAAGGGTGTCTGGCAGATCTGGGGTCTGGCGATGGGCGACTGGTAAGTGTTTAACGTTTACTATAAATCATAATGAAATTTCAGATACTCTATGTACAGTTGAATTCAGAATTATTAGCCCTCTTGAACTATCCTGTACATTTTCCCCTAATGTTTGTTTAACAGAGAAGATTTTTTTCAACACATAAAAGTTTTAATAAATACTTTATAATAACTGATTCCTCTTATCATTGCCATGATGACAGTAAATAATATTTTACTAGATATGTTTCAAGACACTAGTATTCAGCTTAAAGCACAATTTTACCGGCATGGACCATGCCACACTTTGAGCTAGACTTTACTGTAGGGATGTAGGGATGAAGGAGAGGTAAGAGAACAGTGGGATGAAGGGAAAGGGAAGGAAGAGGATAAACGGTGAACAGGTAGGTGGGTTGATCGGGCGTCCTACAATGATGCCCAGAGACTCAGAGTGGGGGTACCATCTCTGTAATATTTTGGTAGAGTGATTGAACCCCCCACCCCCACCCCCACCGCCCCTTGTCTTTTTACTTTAAAGACAAGCTATGCATTCAGAGTTCATTACAAATGCCTACAGTACTTTGGCTAAAGCTATAGTGTTTTTGCATGTTAGACTATATTGCTAGTACAGTAGCATACAGCAGTCTGTATACCCTAAATTCCACAACATCTGCTGATAATGACATATTAAAATGTACGGGAGTTCTACGCTAAGCTTGCAACTGTTAAACACAGTGTAGGTTACTGTCAAAAACTGTCAGAAGTAGTGGGAATGGTGTCAAAATAACTTAGTATATTTTAGTATAATGACTTAGAAGGATATTCTCTGTTTTCTTCTTACCTCCTCTACCGTGTTACTGTCCTCCAATGCAGCAGCCAAATCTAGAATATTTTAGTTAATTTTATGCATTTGTCTGATTTTAGAGCCCTTTTTTGCTTTCTTGGAGATTTTCAGCACTGCCTTATCTTTTTTACGGTCTATCTCTGACAATTAGCTTGTGTTGCACTTACTGTTTGTTTGACATTCTTGCCAGATTTTGATTATGTTTGCATAACCTCTGATTGGGTCGGCCCCTCTCAAAACCAGCCAGCCGTCGCCGATTGGGCCAAATGCTTAACATTTACAATTATCATTATTATTATTATTATTACTTTTATCATCATCATCATCATCATAATATTCACATCTTGCAAGAGATAAAAAGATAAAAGCTGCCTGCATGTAAAAACAATACATAAAAAAATAAATAAATAAATAAATTTAAAAAAACTTACCGGCCATTTAAAAAATGGTCTGGCTCTTCTGGCCAGACCAATCTGGCCAATCTGCCCCTGGAAACGAGGAAATAGAGGGAGGGAGAGTGGGTTCGAAATAAAGAGAAGAACAGTGCTAGAGGGCTGGTCTGCTTAAATAAGCTTTAGGGAGTAGGTAATTGGTTAAGGAGACAAAGCGAGGTGTGGTTCTGTCGCCGAACCTTTGTTAACAAGTTAACCATTTAAAGGCTTAACTAGGTTAATTGGGCAAATTAGAGTAATTAGGCAAAATATTGCTTAAGGGTGCTAAAAATATTGGCCTTAAAGTGGTTTTAAAATAATTAAAAACTGCTTTTATTCTAGCCGAAATAAAACAAATAAGACTTTCTCCAGAAGAAAAAATATTATAGGAAATACTGTAAAAATTTCCTTGCTCTGTTAAACATTATTTGCGAAATATTTGAAAAAGAATAAAAATTCACAGGAGGGTTAATAATTTTGACTTCAAATGTATATGCTTTAACATCAATCCTTTTGCATAATACCAATGAATTCTTTATTTATTGATTGTACATCTAACCTCATAATGTACAGTATAGCATTTAACATGTCTAATGATGTAAATCTCAGTGTTCTATGTGAGATTTACAGATGAAATTTTGTGCTTCTAAGAACTTTTTCAGACGCTTCTGATGGCTTTCTGCAGACGACTGCTTTCTCACCGCAATGCATGGTGAGACGCTTTGCAGCTGGATGGGATTGAAAATTTGGGAACTGTTTAAGAATATAATAATAATAAAAAAAACACGAGAGAACAGGCTATTTATAATTTTGCATGACTTTGCTGTTGGATGTTGTTCATAAACTCTGGGGGCCTGGCTTTCTAAGCTGAAATGACTAATCTGTGGGTTATTTTTATGATGATTTCTTACCACCATAATGGCCACAGGGCAGCCTACCTGGGGCTGCCTATTTTGTGTTCAAAAGTAGATCTAATTAACACTCAAATTTAGATGGAAAATTCTTTTCTTCTCTTATTGAGTGCAAAACAAGTACTTTTACAGTATGGAAAGCAAACAATGCCTGTCCAGATATAACCGACATAAACATCACAGATCCTGCTTCTCAAAGTGTAGGTTTGGATTTGTTTTGTAGGTATTTGCTGCCACTGCAAAGGGTTTCCACTGCACTGGCTTTGAAATCAATTCTATTCTGACTGGATATGCCAAAGTCAAATCTAATTGGAAGGGAATACCATCCAGCACTGCGAGTTTTGTAAACCAGGACTTTTGGAAGGTATGGTATTCATAATTTCTATGCCACTAGTAACACCCGATTACTTACAAAAAATGTTTTCCATTCAAACAAGTAGTCAATGCAAATGATGTCATAAATATTGTGTTGTTGGAAAAAGTGCCAGTCTTTGCACTTACAGTAAATAAATAAAATATCAGATTTTCTCATTTGTTTAAAATATATATTTGTTTCTTAGGACAAAAAAAAATTAAGATTCATAATACATTTCTATTTTGATTTACAGAAAATGTCAGGAGTTTAAATTGCAGAAAACCTTGTCAGGCATATTTACAAGAATAATTTGATGGCATATTAAAGTTCTCTTATCTAAAGAATTTTTATTTTAGGGTCATATTCCGAGAGAGGTCTGGATGCAGACCTGGTGCAGTGCAATCTGAGCTGCATCCAATGCTTTTTAATGGGCTCACCTAACCCCACCCCTAACCCTACCCCTCACAGTGACGTCACACGCTCCATTTGAGTGCATTGTGTCTGACATTGCATCGCTGAGTGATGCTCAGCTTGCATCATAAAGGCTACATTCAGATACTATTGCCTATTGTGGCACCAAAATACTGATTCATTCATTCATTTTCTTTTTGGCTTAGTCCCTCTATTAATCTGGTGTCACCACAGCGGAATGACCCGCCAACTTATCCAGCACATGTTTTACATAGCGGATGCCCTTCCAGCTGCAACCCATCACTGGGAAACATCCATACACACTCATTCACACACATACACTACAGACAATTTAGCTTACCCAATTCACCTATACTACGTCTTTGGACTGTGGAGAAACCATAGCAGCGGTCGAACCAGTGACCTTCGTGCTGTGAGGCGATCGTGCCTCCCACTGTGCCACCGTGACGCCTTTGAGCTTTGCCAATGTCCTTACACCCATGTGATAAAACAGCCATTGAGAAATGACGTGTACCACGTACAAAACTGTACTTCATTTCACATGTCCAAGTGTTGATGATTCAGTTTTATCATTTCCCTTCACAGACCGATTTGTCCAAATATAACAATGTGACTGTTTTCTTGGCACCCGGAGTGGTAAGTACTCACAAGTGTCCTTTCTGTATTTATACTGGGTTGATTAAATAGATGGAGCGGATTATAAATATAAAGAGCAGTACAAAGAGTTACATCACCTGTTCCAGACACACAGCTATGGAGAAGTATAAAAGACCACCATGATTTCTCTTGATTTTCTGGATTTATTTGGTGTGGGTTTGAGTAAGATGTGTTGTAAAATTGTTTTTTTTTATTCTTTATTTAAGAATTTTGTAATTTTTAATCTAATGTTTTATTCTTTAATAGTCAACTAAATAAAATAGTGAATTACAAATAAAATATTGTCATTTAGAGCATTTTTTTCCAAATGTTTTCATCAGTTGTCACTGAAAACTATCAAATTTGAAGTGGTATATAAATTTGCTTATTTTTCATTTGTGTGGTGATTTTTTCCTTAATCATTGTGATTTTGTGGAATTCTTTTTTTTATCTGAGTTTATCTCATGATTGTTACGTTCCTCCCTCAAAATTCAGAATAAAAAGTCAAAATTGCAAGGTATAAACTTTACACTGAACAGCTCAGAATTTCCATGTAAAAGAGGTAATACGGGTATTTTATGATTAAATTATGCTGTTATTTACACTTAAGGCAAGTTATCTGCAATTTAAGAAAGGTCTTAAAAAGTCTTAATTCACCCTTAGTCTTCACAATTTAAGGTCTTTTAAATCGGAGCAGAAAGGAAAAAATAAAAGCCGAAAGAAAATGACAGATCTCAGTTCATCTCATGATTGTGACATTCCCCCCTCAAAATTCTGAGTAAAAAGTCAGAATTGCAAGGTATAAACTTTACACTGGTAATTCTGAATTTGCATATTTTAGTTGTTTTTAATTAGAATTGTGACTTCATTTTACCACAACTGCAGGTTTATAAATGTTCTCACAATCCTGTCTCTCAAGTAAAAAAAAAAATCAATTAATTCATTGCAATTGTTATTTTATACTTTGGCTGAAAAAAGCTTCCATGAAAATGCAACACAATTACTTGTTTGCCTTGCCATTAATTTACCATGTAAATACAGTGAGTTTTGTGGTCCACAGATGGAGGTGTTGGGTAGAAAGCTGGAGAAGGAGTTACCAGATGAGGCTCGAGTGATCGCCTGTCGCTTCCCCTTTCCAGACTGGACTCCAACAGCCACTGAGGGTGAGGGGCTGGACCAGACATGGGCATATGATATGAATGTCATACGCAAACTTTCAACACAAGCTGCCATGAAATGAGGAGAAAAGCCTTTTGTCCCCCCCTCGAAAAACCTGCTTCATGATTTAGCACTGCCTGAAAGGTACCAGTCACTTTAATGTAAAACATATAATAAGAAACATATAATAATTGTGGAATTATGAGCTAAACTGTGAAATAAAGAGCCAACGTTACACTACTGCCAACAGAACCACTCACACCACCCTTGTCTTTTAAAATCCAAGAATAGCAGATCTAGACTGAAAAGGACACGGAGACATGCATTGTTTATCACACAAATTATTTGTAGTAATAATGATTTTTGTGACCATGGTGGCTCATTGGTTAGCACTGTCATCTCACTGCAAGAAAGTCACTGGTTCGAGTCTCGGCTGGGTCGGTTGTCATTTTGCGTGGAGTTTTGCATGTTTTCCCTATGTTTGTGTGGGTTTCCTTTGGTTGCTCTGGTTTCCCCCACAGTCCAAAGACATGTGGTATAGGTGAATTGAATAAACTAAATTGGCCGTAGTGTATGTGTGTGAATGAGTGTGTATGGATGTTTCCCAGTACTGGGTTGCAACTGGAAGGGAATCCACTGTGTAAAACATACAGTATGCTAAAATAAGTTGGTGGTTCATTCCACTGTGGCAACCCCTGATGAATAAAGGGACTAAGGTGAAGGAAAATGAATGAATAATGATTTATTTTAGGAGTTTTAGCGGTTACATTTTACATTTTTTATTTGTAAATGTAATAGACAAAGTATCAAAATTAGGGCATCCTTGAATGATTATAATAATTAGATAAAGTCAAGAATGTCAAGAACTCTGATGCTGGACAGGTCAGTATTCTCATTAAAAAGGCTGAATACGGGTATTTCATATGATTCAATTATGCTGTGTTATTTACACTTTAGGCCAGGTATCTGCATTTTAAGAAAGGTCTAAAAACGTTTTAATTCACCCTTACAATTTAAGGTCTTTTGAATCAGAGCATAAAAAAAGCCGAAGGAAAATTAATGAATGAATTAAAAAAAAGATAAGTGTTAAATTCAATAAGTGAATATTTATGTTTTTCGATACAATGACAAACCTTCTTAAATCAAGATACATTTACTTTAGATACAAATTGAAGAAGTTAAGTTTTGTTTTCTGAGAAAATAAAAACAAAATAGCTTGAGTTTCTGCTTAAAACAAGAACAAACGTCAGTGAGTGTGACTTTTTAGGTTTGAATAAAGTTGACTTTTCTAAACTCTTTGGCAGATTTTTGTTCTTGTTTTAATTATAAATTTGCTTTATTTTGATTAGTTTCGCAGAAAATTAGACTTGATATAGCTCATGTAAATTTTCCTCCAGAATAAAAAGATGTTGATTTAAAAATCTTTTGACATTTGCACTAGTGTAAATGATATTTTCCTGTTCTGGTTTTCGGTAAGTTCAATAAGTTCAATAAGTTCAAACTTATCCTGTGTGGCTAAAATTGATTTAAAAAAAATCATGAAATAACTGAAAGCTTGCATTAGCAAACTTAAAATATTGCAATCAAGGGTGGCTTTAGTGATTTGGGACAACCAAAATAGTCCTAAAATACACCTTTTTAATCATAAAGAAAAAAATGCTGGTATCTCTTTTCTCTGTTTTATCTTAATTCACAACTAAAAATAGCATAATAAATAAATCAAAACTAATATATGTTTTTTTTAAACTAAGCTTTTACTTGATTTGACTGCTGGATTGGGGGTTTAAGACAAATTTGCATAGATGTATTAATTAAAAATATTTTTTGTAATAATTAAAATTCCTAAAATTTTGTTTGTTAGACCCTCACCCTACAAAAAAATGATAGGAAATGATAGAAAAAGACAATGTTATAGGTATAATTTATAAATTTATTAGGGCCCCGAAATGTCCGGGGGTCCTAAGCGGCTGCTTACTCCCCTTATTGGTTAAATCCGCCCCTGATTTTAATATAAAAATAAGGCAATACTAACACAGCTAAATATAATTTACCTTTAGAAAATGTAGTTATTGCATTGCCTTTAAATATATTTGCAGTACTTAAAAAGGTCTTTAAAAATCATGGTCACAATTTCAAGTCAAGTCAAATCATGAATACAAACACAACACTAGACATAAGAGCTATTTTTAAAAAAACCTATGCATAACTAACATATACTATAATATACATAACTATACAGACAGGCTATACAAGTACTTTTAAATGAAACTGAACAATATTGTGCAGGATTTTGTGCAAGAGAGGTATTAAAGGTGAATAATGTGCAAAAGAGGTATTTAAGGTTTATTCATTCATTCATTTTCTCTTTGGCTTAGTCTCTTTATAAATTAGGGGTTGCCACAGCGGAATGAACCCCCAACTTATCCAGCACATGTTCTATGGAGTGGATGCCCTTCCAGCCGTAACCCAACACTGGCAAACACCCATACACTCTCATTTCCACACATACACTACGGCCAATTTAGCTTATTCAATTCACCTGTACCGCATGTCTTTGGACTGTGATGGAAACCAGAGCACCGGGAGGAAACCCACGCCAGCACGGGGAGAACATGCAAAACACCACACAGAAATGACAACTGACCCAGCCGGAACTCGAACCAGCGACCTTCTTGCTGTGAGGCGATTGTGCCATCATTGTGCCACCGTGACGCCCCATTTAAGGTTTAATAACGGTGCAAAAGAGTTATTTAAGGTTAAAGCAAGCAGTGCAACATGATTGTGGTACATTTATAGTAAACATTGTTTTCATTATTGAGTTCTTATAAGATGGAGTTGAGATAAAGTGTCAGGTGAATAAGAGAGAAGTGTGTGTCTACAGGTGGTTTGTCAAGCCCACTCACCTGAATGAAGCACAATTTGAAAATGTTACAATGTTTCCAAGAGACATGGAGTGTTACAAACACGGTTTCATTAGTTAATGTATTTACTAACTATTAATGAACAAAACTTGTATAGCATTTATTAATCATAGGTTTTAACTAATGCGTTAATAAAATCCAATTTAAATGGTTGGTAAGACGTACTGATTGACATAAATTAACAATGAACAATTTTGTTTTCATTAACTAACGTCAACAAAGATGAATAAATCGAGTAATAAATGTGTTTTTCGTTGTTATTAATATTAGTAAATACTTTAATACATTCTTGTTGTAAAGTGTTAACAAAATCTCAAGATTTACGTCTATAAATCTTCAAAATAACCGAAACATGCCAGATGTTGTGAATCCATTTGGCCACAAGGCTGTGCTCTGACACTCCTTTATGATTTAGACAATTTAAAACGTACAAATCATGTACCGACGATTGCCTCTCTAATAAATAAAATATTGCTAATATCACCTCAGTGCACCCCCCCCCCCCCCCCCCCCCCCTAAAAAAAAATACTTTATATGAACTCTTTCGTTTTACAAGACCGTATATGTATTTAAACCGTAGATATCGGCTGGTGTATCCATCATCACTGCGCACGTGAGAGATTAATGTGTGGACGTCTGGAACAATTGCTCATGCAGACCTGGTTTTCCGCTGTAATTTTCGTCGAGTAGGTGTCTATAGAAGTGTCTGAGATGTTAAATAATGAATACGGTGGTGAGGTAGTTCACACAGATGACAGCGCTGTACGCCAGAGCCATACGCCATATAGGGTCTTCCCCTTTCGTGACGCAGTTCGACAGAGCTATAAAAGCCAGGAGACACTCTGCTCCGGCAGCACTGTGACAGAAAGCACAGTAATACACAGCCATGGAGACACTAAGGAATACCTCCTACCCAACTATTACCACACACAGCGAAAAGATGTGTGAGCTCAGTAAAATAAGTGAGCAAGGATGGAAAAAATCCGAGGATAACAGTCGGACAGAGTATTCCAGAATCATCACAGACCCCAACACTGGGAAATGTTACTGCCGGGGAAAAGTTCTGGGAAAGGTAATGACCTCAAAGTCAATGCAGATATTATTTGAAATACTATATTTATTATTTGTTCAGAAAGTATTTATTAAATGTAAATACTTTATTGCTTTTTACTATTATTATGTTATTTGTGTTGCATTGTGCATGATTGCATTGGTTTTAAATATTCATCTCATCTATCTATCTATCTATCTACTATATCTATCTATCATCATCTATCTATCTATCTATCTATCTATCTATCTATCTATCTATCTATCTATCTATCTATCTATCTATCTATCTATCTATCTATCTATCTATCGGTTTGTGCATCTTGACTTGATTAACATTATCTACTCTCTGTCTGCCATAGGGAGGCTTTGCAAAGTGCTATGAAATGACTGACCTGTCTTCAAGTAAAATCTATGCAGCCAAAATCATTCCACATACACGTGTGTCCAAACCCCACCAGAGAGAGAAGGTAGGGTAAACATTGCATATGTACAATATATATATATTCTCATATATTGTCTCATTAATACTCTGTACTTTTTGTTCCAGATAAATCGAGAAATCGAGCTGCACAGAACTCTCAGCCACAAACACATAGTGCATTTCTACCACCACTTTGAAGACAAAGACAACATCTATATTCTGTTGGAGTACTGTGGGAGAAGGGTATGTAATTTTAAAGTCAACAATTTTATAGTAATGTGTTATGCAAATGCACCCTAATTGACTCCTGTTAATCTTTTTTAGTCACTGGCTCATATACTGAAGGCACGTAAAGTCCTGACAGAACCAGAAGTGAGGTATTACCTGAAACAGACAGTTTCTGCTTTAAAATACTTGCACGACTTGGAAATCCTGCATCGTGACTTGAAACTCGGTATGTATGCATTGGCATGCTGTTCACGCAGGATGCATATTAACATTCCATCAGTGCATAAATAGTTAAAATTCTTCCTTTTCATCATTCAAAGGCAACCTGTTTGTGAGTGACTCAATGGAGCTGAAAGTGGGTGACTTTGGGCTGGCTGCCAAGCTGGAGCCAGTCAGCAACAGACGCAAAACGATCTGTGGTACACCCAATTACCTGTCCCCGGAAGTTCTGAACAAACAGGGCCATGGCTGGGAGTCTGACGTGTGGGCTCTGGGCTGCATCATGTAAGTTTGTCACCCTCAGATCCGAGGGTTTCCTTTTGTTCGCTATATTTGGAAAGTGCTCAGCGTGAATAGGCAGTGATTGCAGATTCAGACTCGCATGAATGAATATTTTTGTATCTGGTGATCATGCTTTGCCTTTAGTGTTTGAATGTCATAATCACAGCGTGTGGTGTACAGTTCGTCTGCAGTGATTACATGCTGGCGTCTTTACCTTAGTCTCATTTCAAAACCTTGAATGAATTCATTCATCTGATGGACACAAAAGATGGGTTTTTGAAGAATGTAGCAGCTGCTCTTGTTAGAATTATGAGCGTGAATGAAGACTGGCTGTTAAAGTGTAACACTAAAGTGATCTTGCATTTGATGTGCTATTTACTGTGAAATAAATGAATGACGACTTCAGTTTTGGTCTGTCAATCTAGCTATTAAATAACTTCCTTTAATTGATCATTTAAGCCACAATAGTCTCAAAAATAGTTCAGATGAATGGTACAAAAAACATTAACTCAAGAAAAAGGACATGTATTTGATTAAATAATGGTGGAATTTTACCTTTTGCCTAATCTGTTTTTAAGAGCCTTGTCTTTCTTCTGTTGAATGACACGATGTAGACATCTTGAAAAATATGAAATTGCAAAGAGCCCAGCAGGCACAGGATTTCAATATGATGTCAGATTGACATTGTACCCCAATGTTGTGGGGACTAGGGTCACGATACTGGAATTCGTTACCAATAGACACTGAAATCGTCCATTTCCCACTAACATTTCAGTACTATTGAGCACATTCCAAAACAGTGCTGATTTGCCGTTGTGCTCAACAGAAATGACTGTGATTGGCCGTGAAGCTCATCAGTTCACCAAACTCACCGCTGTTTGAAACACTGGAGTGTTTCAAAGTCACGTCGATCAGCTGATTTGTCTATAAGCTGACATATGAGCGATCCGCTGATGAAGCATGGCTTTAAAATGCTCCAGTGTCCCTGTATCTGTGGATACATTCAGTAAACAGCCGTGAGTTCTGTGAACTGATGACCTTCACGGCCAATCACAGTCATTTCTGTTGAGCACGTGAACACAATGGCAAATCAGCAGTTTAAGAACGTGCTCAGTAGCACTCAAATGTTAGCGGGAAATGGGCGTTTTTAAAACTTAAGTGTCGATTGGTACCGAATTCCAGTATCATGCAACCCTAGTGGGGACGTTGCATTTTGGGTGGAAATGGGTGAAAATCGTGTTGAAGTCAGAACCCAACGACAGACCGACATCAGTGTCCAACTTTCCAACGCAACCTAAAAACAACCAAATATCAAGGTCTTATGATGTTACAGCTTGATGTTGTGTGGATGTTACCACTATGAGGTCTCTCAGATGTTGGATTTTGGTTGCCAAACCTGAGGAATAAATGTCAGCATTTGACAACAATATGATGTTGGTTTAAGATGTTGGATCGACGTTGGATTTTGGTCATTTTCCAACACAACCTAAAATCAACCTAAAATCAACCAAATATCAACGTCATTTGACGTCATTATTGCACATCAAAATAACGTTGTGCTTGGACACTGTATAGACATTGAATTTTGGTCACCCGACATCACAACCTAAATCTAACCTAATGTTAACGTTTATAGTTGATGGTGGATTTTACTTCCATATTTTGTGTGTGGACACCAGGGTTTTTGTCAACTGTTTGTTTATCAACAACAATAAACGGTGACGGATTTTTAATTTTTGGCTGAGTTAAAAAGATTTTGCCTTCATCTTCCTGTTCAGGTACACCATGCTCCTGGGCAAACCTCCATTCGAGACCACCAATCTGAAGGAGACATACCGCTGTATTCGAGAGGCCCGTTACACCCTCCCGTCCTCCCTCTCTCTTTCTGCCAAACAGCTCATTTCCGGTATGCTCGCCCAGAATCCTGTGGATCGCCCGCACCTGGATGACATCATCCGGCATGAATTTTTCACTCAGGTAGGTTTATTTGTTGCGCTGCAGGTTTAAGTACCCCCACCCAAGCAGTTGGCCTTTTCTTTAATGTTTTTGCTATGACTTCTCCGCAGGGCTTCATGCCAGAAACTCTGCCTGTCAGCTGCTGCCTTTCTGCCCCAGACTTCCACATTTCCAGTCCAGCCAAGAGCTTCTTCAAAAAGGCGGCCGCGGCTCTTTTCGGCGGAAAGAAGGACAAGGCCAAGTACTATGAAAACATAAGTACGTTCTCGCTTTATGTAACCATGGCATTATTAACATTGCATTCAGTGCACCCACGACTAACTGTTCCCTTTCCGACAGATCGCTTGGCAAAAGAAGAGGAAGACATATTCAAGCTCCGTCAAGACTTCAGAAAGACTGCCATCAGTAATCAGATTACTACACACTCACCCGAGGTAAGCGTCGCTCCCTTTTATAGCAGACTATAATGCGCAGTACTGAGATATTAATAAAGGCTAAGTGTTAGGTCATGCGTGACACGCGTATGCTGTGATTTTTCCTCTTTAGGAAGGAGGAAATCCGTCAGCACCTACAAGAAAGCCTGTTACCCAGGCAACTGCCGGAAGGCCGCAGACGACGAGAGATACCATTCATTTGATTGTTAGAGGCAGCTTGGGCAGCAGCAGTAGCAGCAGTGAATGTAAGTGTATGTGTGTGTGTGTGTGTGTGTGTGTGTTTCACCTGTTCAGACTGATTCCAGCTGATTAGTATTGCAAGCTGACGTAATGCATCCCGCTGTCTCTCTGCAGGTCTTGAAGACAGCACTACTGGCACCGTGGCTGAGGCTGTTATTAGTGTGTTGAGAGGTTGTCTCGAACACATGCCTAAAGGTGAATAAGACCCATTATGCTTCACACTTAATGTTTTCTAGATTGACTCCTTTCTACAGAAGAAAAGAAAATGTGTTATCTTTGCATCTAAAAGGATGCTTTTTTTCTCCCCCTACAGCGGACAGCCTTCCCAGAGGAAATGGTTGTAATAGCTTGAAGTGGGTGACTAAGTGGGTTGACTACTCCAACAAATATGGCTTTGGCTACCAGTTGTCTGACAACACGGTGGGCGTCCTTTTCAACAGTGGAACGCACATGAGTCTCCTCTCTGACAAGAAGTAGGTGCTTCAAGTTGACTGTTTGCTAGCTCAGTTCGGCTTAGTTTTTAAAAACTAAAATTATAATGTTCAACTTTAACAAAACGTTCGCATGTGATGTCAGTTTGATTGATTTTCGATGTGGCCAGATGTTTTGCTGCGCATATTGATGCAGTGTGGGCTAATGCAGAATGCTGAAATGCAAAATGTCTTGTGAATTTAAGCATTGCAATAATTTAACATTCATTATGAATATTATTAAGATTAGATTGAAGAGTGTTATAAAATGAGTGGTTGTAGTGATTAACTTTAGGTGAGAGTTAGTTGGTGGCTACATGTAATTTAAAATAGGAGAGAATCTGGACATACTGTACAATATATGTTACCATTCAAAAGTTTAAATCAGTTTTGTTCAGCAGCGGTGCATTATGAAGTTATGAAGCCAGATCAGTCTCAAAAATAATACATTTGAAAAATATAATTTATGCATCTACAACACTATTCAATTCACAAATTCAAAACACCAATCAAAAATACACAAATCCAATTCACAAATATAAAAACCATTCAAAAATACACAAATCCAGTTCACAAATTCAAAACACAATTCAAAAATACACAAATCCAATTCACAAATTCAAAACACAATTCAAAAATACACAAATCCAATTCACAAATTCAAAACACCAATCCAAAATACACAAATCCAATTCACAAATTCAAAACACAATTCAAAAATACACAAATCCAATTCACAAACTCAAAACACCAATCAAAAATACACAAATCCAATTCACAAATTCAAAACACCATTCAAAATACACAAATCCAGTTCACAAACTCAAAACACCAATCAAAAATACACAAATCCAATTCACAAATTCAAAACACCATTCAAAAATACACAAATCCAGTTCACAAATTCAAAACACCAATCAAAAATACACAAATCCAATTCACAAATTCAAAACACCAATCCAAAATACACAAATTCAATTCACAAATTCAAAACATGATTCAAAAATACACAAATCCAATTCACAAATTCAAAACACAATTCAAAAATACACAAATCCAATTCGCAAATTCAAAACACCAATCAAAAATACACAAATCCAATTCACAAATTCAAAACAGCATTCAAAAATACACAAATCCAATTCACAAATTTAAAATGCCATACAAAAATACACAAATCCAATTGTTAATTCAAAACACCATTCATAATATACACAAAATCAGTTCATTTGTCAAAAATATTTATGATTTTTACTTGTGAATTCACAAATTGTGTGATGTATTTATGAATTGTGTTTTGAATTTACAAATTGGATTTTGTAAGTGTGAATTTTGCTGTGCATATATGAATTTTATTTCGCAAATGTATCTTTTAGACTGATATAAAGTGATCAAAGGTAAATGTAGACACTTATAATGTCTCAAAATATTTTACTCAATTCAAATTGAAAATCAAACAAATTCTACTGAATTCTGAAACGTATTAGGAGGGCATCTGAAGGATTATGTGACCCTGAAGACTGATGTAATGATGTTAAAAATTCAGCTTTGCCCTCTTAGGAATGTTACATTTCTCAATATCATTATTTTTACCGTATTTTTGATCAAATCAATACAGCCTTGGTGAGCATAAGAGAACAGTAGTCTACAGTATATTCAATATGATCATTATTATTCCCTCTGATTCCATTTCCTAGCCTTCAGCATAGATTCTTTATAATCTTCAGAAAGAAAATTGCACCAATATTCTGCAAATGTCAGCTGCATGAAAAATGGCATTCCAGATGAAAGATTGCAAAAGAGCAAGCATTAGTCATAGACCTAATATATATGTGCTTACTGAAACAAACCATGAGCACTGTGTTGCACTGAAAGTGCAGTTATTGATAATTCTCTTATTTTTTGTCTTTCAGGACAGTACATCAGTATGCTGCCCTCGGTCAGAAATCTGTTTTCTCTGTTATTGAGGCTCCAGAGTGTGCCGTGGCTCATGTCACCATCCTCAAGTACTTCGCCCACTACATGGAGGAGAATTTGATGGATGTGAGTGCACTCTTAGTCTTAACCCTTATGCTTCTGTTCACATTTAAAGTCAAGAAGTTTTGATTTTATATTCTGGTTTGCATTACAAAACGTTCTAATGTATGTCATTTCTTTTTATTTCATGCAGGGAGGAGATGTGATAAGTGAACCAGATATCCAAAAGACAAGAATATACCTCCTGCAGTGGCTGAAATCAGACAGAGCTTTACTGATGCTTTTCAACGATGGCACATTTCAGGTAAAATTATGGCCCTTTTTAGCAGCTTTTAAAGGGACAGTTCATTCAAAAATACATGCAGACAAAACTTAAGTAATATACATGGCTCACGATAGTACATTGAGGACTTATGAAGTGAAACAATTGGTGTGTGCAAGAAACTGAACATTATTTATTGATTCAGATTCAAAAGTGTGAGATATTAAGATTACTATAACTATAACTATACTATATATTATAACTATAACTATACTATATATTATAACTATAACTATACTATAACATATTGTCATTTTTTTGCATTCTATGAAAAAGAGCAGCATAAACATTGCAGTTAAAGGGATAGTTCACCCAAAATTGAACTTTTACTCATCCTCAAGTCATTCTAAAACCTTTCAAAGGAGAAAAGTTGAAAACAGGTAACCATTTATCCATGGTAGAAACAAATACTATGGGAGTCATTGATTACAGGTTTTCAGCTTACTTTGAAATATCTTCTTTAATGTTTAACATAAGAAAGAAATCCAAACAGGTTTGGAACAAGTGACGAGTGAGTAAATGATGACAGAATTTTCGGTTTTATGTGAACTATCCCTTTAATGTCTATTTTGTGGTCAAAAATGATAATAGAAGTTTCAGTTTTGGGTGAAAGCATTCCTTTAACACTGCAGTTAATGGCACTTGTGGAAACGTTGGTAGAACTCTATGTAAAAAGCTTCTGTCTAGTGCTCTCAACGCCCATCCGTAGTCATGAGTAGTTATCAGTCAGGTCTGTCTTTGTTCAGATTAAAAAGCTGTGTATCCTATAGCCCTGTGGGAAGAAGAAGGTCACCTACCCTGCTGTAATAACATCCTGCATCCTGCGAGAGTGTTTCACGGCAGGAATAACAAAGCTCTTTCTTCCTCTCCCAACAGGTGAACTTTTATCACGACCACACCAAGCTCATCCTGTGCACGCAGCAGGACGAGTACCTGCTGACGTACATCAACGAGGAGAGAACGTCCGCCACCTTCCAGCTGAGCACGTTGCTGAGCGCGGGCTGCACTGCGGATCTGCGCAGTCGTCTCGAGTATGCACTCAACATGCTGCTGCAGCGATGCAACTGAGCCGGACAGATGAGGAGAACAGTTGGCCACTGACTCAGCACGAGCTGACGACGTCTTTCAATGCAAGGGCAATGAGGAGGGAATGTGGACCAGATGGAGCTTTTTCGATTACTAAGACTCTGTAGATTTACAAATGATGTAATTCGATGAGGAGGAGTGATGTGAGGAAAAGATTATCAAGAGGAAAGAAATACTGGGCTGGGACCAGGGATCCCTCAATGAGAAACTGACTTCTTGTGTGCGTGTGTGTGCGTGTGTGTGGTGCAATGTTTATAGATCACACATGCATGTCTTGATCTGCAAAATTGTTTGTTCCTTTTTTTGACTTTGTCCTTACAGAATATTTATTGTGTACATAATTGTTTATTTATTTATTTAATGAATAAAGCCAAAAATATTCTGACAACTTTTGACCAGTGATTTCATTCCTTTCACTCGTTTAGACTGTATTGTCTTTTCCCATCTATATTAGTATCTATGCACTGAATAAAAAACGATATTTTGATGAATGTATTACACACATTACTATTATGTTACATATTATGTATTATTATACATTACACTGAACTGATCTAAACTGTTTCCCAGTACTGGGTTGTGGCTGGAAGAGTATCTGCTGTGTAAAGCATATGCTGGAATAGTTGGCGGTTCATTCTTCTGTGGTGACCACTGATAACTCTGCTGAAAAAAAAAAACCTGCTAAACCAGCCTAAGCTGGTTGGCTGGTGTTAGCTGGTTGACGAGCCTGGTTTTAGAGGGGTTTTAGCTATATCCAGGCTGGTTTCCAGCAATTTCCAGCCTGGCCTTAGCTGGTCAGGCTGGAAAATGACCAGCTAGAACCAGCTTGACCAGCCTGGCTTAAGCTGTTTTTTTTTCAGCAGGGAAGTACTAAACCGAAGGGAAATGAATTAATGAACTATACTGAACTTCAACTCTGACAACGGAACTGAAGCAGTTTAATTTACTAGAACTTTGTCTATGTTAAGCTGTTTTGACACAATCTACTTTGTAAAAAGTGCTATAGAAATAAAAATAATTGAACTGAATACAATTTACACTCATAGACAGGTACATGTGTCAATGATTTGATTATATAATAAAAGCCTCTATATGAGAATCACAATGTAGCTCCACAATACAACATGTACAACAACAACAAAATACAACGTGTTGGTTGACACGTTGACAAAATGCGGCTCAACTATAACTATCACACAGGGCTGTTACTGAAGTGGGTGTGGCCAAGAAGATGAGTAGCAGGTGTAAACCGCCATTCCTTGGACAAACATCGAATAACTTAGACACCGAGTACAGCTAAGGTAAACCAGCTTAATGATTCAATACCTCTGTCAGCAATAATTATAACTGTATTGTTTTAATTGTCAGTTTTCAAATACATTTTTATTCGACCTTTATTGTGTCTGTAACAGTGTTGCCAGATGTAGCTGACTGATTCCAACCCAAAAGCTATCCAAAATAAAGTGGGGGGTAACGGTAGCCAAAATCACGCTCAAGGGGGGTGGCGGTAGCCCTATGTTCCATGGGCCGGGCGTTGCGTTGCAAAACTGCCCAAATCCCTCTATTCCCTATACTTTCACTACCCGCCTATGTTCTTTTTTCGGGAAAGTCTTTGTGCGCATGCGCTTTAAAGGCAGGTGTCTTGCTTTTGAGTCGAGGTCGGTAGTTGTCGAAAAGTAAGGCTAATCTGCAAACTTTGCTGAGCAGTTTGCAATGTTTAGCACGATTTTAAAGTATGGTAGCGTCTAATAATAATAATAATGATGATGATTTTATGTCACGTCAGAAAGATTGTATTAAAGTGTTAAATACGTCAACGTAAAATATAGGCCTAACTAAATTTCTGAAATTGAAACTGTGGACATTTTGAAAGACAGTGGCCTAAATATCATAGAAAACTAGTCATTATTTATGAATTAGGGGGACAATACGTTTTTGTATGTTTTTGTGTTTAAATTTTAATGTTTCATAACATCATAATTATACGGTGGCTCAGGGGTTAGCACTGTCGCATCACAACAAAAAGGTCGCTGGTTCGAGTTTTTGCATGTTTTCCCTTCACGTGGGTATTGGTTTTCTCAGTCAAAAGACATGGTATAGGTGAATGGAAAAATTGGCCGTAATGTATGCGTGTTTCCCAGTACTGGGTTGCAGCTGGAAGGGCATCTGCTGTAAAACATTTGCTGGAATAGTTGGTGGTTCATTCCGCTGTGGCGACCCCTGAGGGACTAAGCCGAAGGAAAATGAATGACTGAATGAACTAAACTGAACTTCTCCTGTGACAACTGAACTGAAGCAGTTTAATTGACTACAAATTCATCTATGTTAAGCTGCTTTGATACAATCTACATTGTAAATAGTGCTATAGAAATAAAGATGAATGAAATTGAATACAATTTACACTCATTGACAGGTACATGGGTCAGAAATGAAAAGAGGTTTAGCATCAATGATTTGATTATATTAAAAGCCTCTATGTAAGAATCACAATGTAGCCCCAAAATATAACATGTGTTGAGACAAAAATGAGACGAAATGCGACACATCAATAACTGTCACACAGAGCTGTTACTGAAGTGGGTGTGGCCAAGAAGATGAGTAGCAGGTGTAAACTACCATTCCTTGGACAAATATCGAATAACTCAATTCTCTTGGCTAGAAATGTTGTTATCATTCGTCAGACACCGAGGACAACTAAGGTAAACCAGTTCAATAACTCGGTACCCCTGTCGGCAATAATTATAACGGTATAGTTTTAATTGTCAGTTTCATTTACATTTTTTATTCGACCTTGTGGTCTCTGAGGAACGCTTTTTTGTGCGCATGCGCTCTGAAGGCAGGTGTTTTGTTTTGCTTTTGAGTCGAGGTCGGTAGTTGTCGAAAAGTAAAGCTAGTTTGCAAAACTTTGCCGAGCAGTTTGCAATGTTTGGTGTTTGCAAGAAACTGAACATTATTTATTGATTCAAATTCAAAAGTGTGAGATATTAGGTACAAAAAACATAAAGAGCAGCATAAACATTGCAGTTAAAGGGATAGTTCACCCAAAATTGAACATTTACTCTCTCTCAAGTCATTCCAAAACCTTCTTGAGTTTCTTTATTCTATATACAAAGGGGAAAAAAGCTGAAAACAGGTAACCATTTACATCCATGGTAGAAACAAATACTATGGCAGTCAATGATTACAGGTTTTCAGCCTACTTTGAAATATCTTCTTTAGTGTTTAACAGAAGATGAATTTAATTGAATTGAATACAATGTACAATCATGTACAGGCACATGGATCAAAAATGAAAAAGGGTTTTTGAGCATCGATGATTTGGTTATATATCAAAAGCCTCTATATAAGAATCAGAGTGGAGCCCTAAAATACAACATACATACAACAAACAACAAAATACATCATGCATTGAGAAAAAATGGGACAAAATGCGACACATCAATAACTGTCTCACAGGGCTGTTACTGAAGTGGGTGTGGCCAAGAAGATGAGTAGCAGGTGTAAACCGCCATTCCTTGGACGAATACTGAATAACTCAATTCAAGGTAAACCAGTTTAAGGATTCAATACTTCTGTCAGCAATAATTATAACTGTATTATTTTAATGGTCAGTTTCATTTGCATTTTTTATTTGACCTTGTCTGCGAGGAACGCTTTATTGTGCACATGCGCTTTGAAGGCAGGTGTCTTTTGCTTTTGAGTTGAGGTCGGTAGTTGTCGAAACGTCAGGCTAGTTTGCAAAACTTTGAAGAGCAGTTTGCAATGTTTAGCACGATTTTAAAGCCTGGTAGTGTCTAATAATGAGTTTATGTCATGTCAGAAAGATCGTAGTGAAGTGTAAAAGGCACATAAACATCACCTTAAAATGCATTTCTAAAATTGAAACGGTGAACATTTTGTAGTACAGTGGCCTAACGTTAAGTATTACAGAAAAATAACTTGTAATTATTTATGAATTAGGGGGACAATACTTTTTTTTGTATGTTTTTGTTTATGCTTCATTCATAATTATACAGTGGCTCAGTGGTTAGCACTGTCGCCTCACAACAAAAAGGTTGTTGGTTCAAGTTCCAGCTGGGTCACTTGGCATTTTGTGTGGAGTTTGTATGTTCTCCCCTGGCCTGGGTTTCCTCACAGTCCAAAGACATGTGGAATAAGTGAATTGAATAAACGAAATTGGCCGTAGTGAATGAGTGTATGGGTGTTTCCCAGTACTGGGTTGTGGCTGGAAGGGCATCTGCTTTGTAAAACATATGCTGGGTAAGTCGGCGGTTCATTCTGCCGTGGCAACCCCTGATGAATAAAGGGACTAAGCCGAAGAAAAATAAATGATTGAACATCATAATTATTTATGTGTAGAGTTACACAAGCTGATTTTAATACACTACATTATAAAATTCAGCACTATTCAGCATAAGTTTGGTAACTTTAATAACTTTTTCTGAAATTTGTTTTCATTATCGATTATGGAGCTTTTTTGTGCAAAAATAAAAATATCAGTAATCAAATTTCATTGCCAATTCATGTATAAATAATGTTAAATAATACAGTTAATTTAAAGAGGACAAGGCCCTTTGTTAGAATGCCTAAAGTTGCTTAAGAATATAAACAACTATGATGTCAACTGTCTAGATAGTCATCAGATTGATAATATGAATGCAGCTGTCATTTTAGAAGTTAAATGAATGACACATGGCATTACACATCAAACAAACTACTTCCACCTTACAATTAAAGGAAGCTTTTAAGACAAACGCCCAGGAAGAATAAGGATATTACCTTGCCACACCTCAAACGGAGAATCACGAATGTTACCGACACATTGTGTTATGTCAGTGGAATATATTTAGCCACTTTAATCTTAGCATCAAAAACCCCACAATCAAGGAATTGTCTAAAAACAACCAAGAAGCTCACAAAGTTTTGAAGCCAGTGTTAATGTGAATTTCCTAAACCCCTTTGACATTATCTTAAAGGGAAATGATTTAGCTATTACAGCTAAATTTAACAAAGCAGATAAAGTATTAAAAATAGGCTACATCTAAGTGCTTTGTCCTACTCCCAGTAGACTTTAAATACTGTACAAGAATACTTAGTGGTCAATAAATATTAGCACGTTGATATTCTCAGTACAAAAACACTTCTCTCTCTTGTGAATTCTAAGTTCTTGAACTGCTTGAGAAAATTGCTTGGTTCTTCACCATGCGTTGTACACTTATCATGAACTAGATTGTGTTGCTCCCTGACTGACCTGTGCAAAAAATAAATCTGGCAGACATTTAAAAATCCAAATCTTTGACAAGGATGACTCAGATTTCTTCTTTGAGAACTCCACTGCCAAGCAAATGTCTCCATGGATGTGTATGATGTGTTTGCGCTGGTGTACATTGACGTGTGTGTGTACGTTCTGGCTTTTGTTTATCTATGCGTGTGACACACCTTCTGAAGTGTCTCAGAGCTGAGCTGGCTGCGCACGTGTTGTGCTGATGTGTGGGCTTCACAGATTCATTGCAGGCTTGACAATCTGATGAAATGTTGTTCAGTTCAAGCGCTCTGTACCGCTTCCCGAACAGATCCATCCTTCAGATTTCACATTTGACCCTGTAAGGGTGGAATACATCGAGAAAGGAAGGCAGAAGGGGAAATGAATCAATAATCAGAGCAAAAACTGAAAATGATTTCCATATAAGCCCACACTGTATCACACTTTGAGTTTGCTTTGGGAGGAATACAACATGAGTGTAAGGTAAAGGAAGAGTTAAAATGATTTGGAGGATACATCACAGCGATCTGATGTAGGAAGATGAAACATTTTCATCTGAGTTTGGACATAGCGCTGCAATCACTCCAGTAATCAGCTCCACAACGTACTTGACATTTGGATCAAAGTAAAATGCTCTCAGAAAGCAGGAAAAGAGTTTTATACCAGCAGGGCTGTGAAACTCGAAAAAGGGATGTTTCACATTGGTTCCTTGACTTCAGTCATGGGGGAAGAATTCCTTTGGGCACAAAATCACATGTATCCATGTGGAACCAACCCAACTGGCAACATTGTTTTACTATGAATAACTTTCTTGTTTCGGAAAATGCCAAAGCTGCCCACTTACGCACACACAGTGGCTTCCCATTCGCTTTACAAGCCCGATCTAGTTGCTGACGTCTGAATTATATCATGAAAAGAACAAAGTAACTTATTTATGAACAGAGGACTATTTTCTTAGACATCATTGCTTTTCAACACATTGTCAAGGATGTTCAACCTAAGGCATGTCTGAACAGTTTTTAGTTATCATTGTTAAAAACAACCTAGTCTTGCAAAGATGTAGTGCTTTTATGACCAGCAATGGTTCATTTGTGTATCATTTCGCTTGATGATTAGCGCATTTATAAACCATTACAACCGCATTATCCACATTTTCATTCAAAATGTTGAAGTTGTAAAGTTTTTCTAAATGTTTTAAAGATATCACTTGCAGTATGCTCATCACTGCTGCATTTGAAAATACAGCGAAACATCAGTATTGTTAAATATTATAATGATTTTACAAAATCATATTAAAGTAGATTTCTACTTTAATATATTTCAAGAGTTCACACTTAGCTGATGATTGATTATAAAGCTTGTTTTTCATGCTGTCCTAGGAGAGAGACCCTGAGCTCAAAAGATCATCGAGCCCTGGGCTCCCTCCCATTTACAGGGCAGGAGGAGAGATTAAGCATCAGGTAAATCTCAAGCAACTCCCCCCGCTTATTTGTGGCTAATGACAAAATTGTTTTTTGTGGAAAAAATACTGTTGGCTAAGAACTTGACTATGGTGCCAATTTGGTTTAGTCAATTTACTTATGACGCATGTCTTTGTACGGTGGGAGGAAAACCAGGGAACCCAGGGGAAACCCACGCAAACATAGGGAAAACATGCAAACTTTGCACAGAAACACCAACTGACCCAGTGAGGACCGGAATCAGCGATGTTTTTGCTGTGAGGCAACAGTGCTAACCACTGGGTCGTTGGGCCACCCAATCTTGTTTAATTCCTGCCCCTTTTCGCAGCAAGCTCAACTTTTCAAGCTCAAACCCTAGTGTGACCCCAGCTTTATAGTGACTTAGGAATCGTCTGATTGGTGAACAATGTATTAGCTAATGCGGGTCCAGCTGTCAATCATAAGCACGTGCTCCTCCCGAAATTAGTTTATAATTAAACTTCACTTAAGCACAACTTTAAGGAACACTTCACTTTTTTGAAAATAATCTCATTTTTTTAACTCCCCCAGAGTTAAAGTGTTGAGTTTTATCATTTTGTAATCTATTCAGCCAATGCCTGGGTCTGGTGGGAGCTCTTTACCTCAGCTTTGGATGATTTACTTATTTAAAAATAGACTACTCTGTAGTTACATCGTGTACCAGACGGAAAATTAAAAGTAGCGATTTTCTAGGGTGATATGGACAGAAACTATACTCTGATCTAGGCTAATAATCAAGCGACTTTGATCTATAATTGCATCTGCTGCAGCCATGATATGGCAGCATATTTTCTTGATTATTACGGTGGACTAAGAGTACAGATCTTAGCCATATTGAGCTATAAAATAGTAAATTTTCTAACTGCTAAATAAATAACTATAAATGTACATTTAGATAGTCAATGCCAGTTGTTGTGCTTTTTCAAATGCCAGTTTTCATGTTGTGCAAATGTAACAGGTTTGTTAACGTAAAACGTTCACAACAGAGCTATAAGAAACAATCAGTTATGAACTTCCAGTTGTCAGCAATTTCAGTTTCACTTTCGTAGCTGATCTGGAAAACATTTGCTAGCCACACAATGCTAGTCTTTGGTCACTATTGGCTGATAATTTACTTTCAACCTCCTTTTAACATCAGGCTGAGAACACAAAAACATTTTCAGTATTGTTGACAACATTTATTCTAGCTAGGGATGCAACAATTATAGATTTTGGTTGTACGATTATAGTCTGAAGAATAATCACGGTCTCACAGTTATCACGATTACCACGATTATTATGTATTTATTCATTTCAAAACACTACTAGTTTAGAAAATCTCATTAAAACTTCTTCAATTTTAAAGTGTTATTCATTGCTGCTCAGTAACTAAATAATACAGCACATAATAATAATAAAACACAAACAATACAATCCATTTCTCTCCTTGCTGCTGTTGCCACTGGCTTGCATTGTTCGGGACTCGTGGAGCTGCGCATTGATGGATTTGCTTTTTAGTGTTTGGACGCTCAGCAGTGAATATTAAACCACACTGAACTGAACTAAACTGAACTTCAACTCTGAAAACTGGACTGACACAGTTTTAATTTACTATAGTCTCCTATGATAAGCTGCTTTGACACAATCTACATTGTAAAAGCACTATAGAAATAAAAAGATGAATTGAATTGAATTGAATTGAATTGGACTAAAAAAAGGGAAAAAAGTATTTCAACATAAGTAATAATTTTACACTGAAAAGAAATGACAGAACAATGAATAAATAAATAAACAAAAAAAGAATAAATGAAAAAATAGTTTTTATCTAATGTAAATCTAAGTATCATATTAGCTGCATTTCCCTTTTAAAGAGAACAAATGTGGTCAAAGACTGCTTAGCCTCTGTCTGAAAGGCACTTTTGATCAACTATATTATGAACTTGTCTGGTATTTTAATTTTGTTTAGTTTTTTTCGTTTTGGAGAAGAAATGTGTATATTCCATACAAAGTATGAAGCTGAACAGTCAGTTCTTTTCACGCGTCTCGCAATGCTCGCGCCATTCTTTCAACTAGCTGCGCCTGGAAAGCATGAGCGCATCGTGCCGTGTGATGAAAAAAAAAAGAAAGAATGAAGTTTGTGCGCGTTAAAAGACACGATGTGTGACTGGCCCTTAGATAATAGCCTCAGCCATAGTTCAACCAGTGTTTGTGCGTATTAGCTTCGGTGAACAAGCTTGGAACTTTAAACTATTGCACAGTTGGCATAACTTAGTTTAGTTGCTGCAGTTTTGTCCCATGCAGAAACTAGGTGTTGAGAAGCCTTCATGATTAATTAACCGTGATAAATTAAAGCGCAGTTAAATGTGAAATCGGTTGATCGTTGCATCCCTAATTCTAGCATGACCTATGGACTTTCACAAAAATCTCCTCTTTTATAATCACTGAAGCATATGTAATAGTTCTTTATTATGAGAGAATTCGTTAATTATACCATGGTACATTAATGTATGCCATGGTGATGATATCAGTTTGTACAAAAGAATACAACTGTACTACCAACCTACATGAACAACAAAAATGGTATGGTTTCTGATAAAACAAGCCTCATACAAACATACTAAACAAATTCCCTTACTAGTTTCCTCAGCCTTAAAATACCCAAAGTTCTCAAACCCTTGAGGCATGTTGACTTTCTAAACCATGTGAGTTCAGAGAAATACCATTTCAAATGTTATCAGTGTACAGAGTTTAAAGTGTGTCTGTTTTTGTCAGGGCTTTGGGTAAAAGCAGTCAGCCTCAGGGCATCAGTGGTCTGAATTCATCTCAGAGGATTGCCATTTAATTACCAGAGAAGGTTCAGCGGATGCTCACAGCAGAAAATCTGCCACAAAATGACAATGGCGTAGCAGCAAAAATGGGACAGCTTCATGCTGCATAATATGGGAATGTGTGCTGATAACAGAGTAATGCAATTTGTTTATACAACAATGCAAAGTTTAATCTGAAAACTCTCAAGATGTTTTTATGAGTTATGAATAAATCATTCCACATGGCCTTACAAATTTGCTCTTGTTGTCAACCTATGTGTTAGCTTACACAAGAAAATTCCCAGCGACACATGCCAGCTTAGATAAAATTCTCAGTGAAATACCGGAACACATGCCTAACATGAAGAAGCTGTGTGCAGCTGTTCTCTTGTTATTTCTGAATACACCCAAGACAAACATGCCAGTTGGACAGTTTCTGTCAACAGTGGCAAGACTAACAATATTGTTGTGTATTTATGCTGTGAAATCCTGGACACACATCCTAGTGGATATCCCATGTTTGTCAGTTTAAGGAGAACAATAAAGTGGGTGGGTGTGGTAGTGCTTTTAGTTTCATAGTAAATTTGTCTTGTAAGACCTAAAACTAATATTTTACCACACCTGCTGCTAGTCTGTTTGACTGCCACTAAATATTTTTACAAAGCTTTGGCTTTCATATGTTCATTCGGATCTTTAAAGTTTCTTTAGGGAACTTTGTTTTGTTTTCTTAAGTGCACATAAGTGTCAAGAAGACGTTTAATAAAAACACTTGGTTGCTCATGTGAGAAGATGCAGTGCTCATTAGGGCTGCATGGTATTGGAAAAAACTTACATTGTGATATTGTATATTCACCAGATGAAATTAATAGCTCTATTAGGAAAGAATGTACATTATTTTTGTTGATTATGATGATTTTGTAGAGAGCATCTGCACTAAATATAATAAACCAATCAAAAGTATTGATAAAAGCAGTAGAGCAAAGATATACAAAAAAAACAAACAAAAAAAAACTAGCAGTATTAAGGTACACAACTTGAGTAATCAAATGTAAAATAATAGTATAGTTTTTATTGTGTGTATATATACTTAAGGATCAATTTTTATTAAAGTTAAAACGTTTATAATTTCTTGTGCATGAATGCTTTAAAATGTTTACACAATCACAGCCCTTAAACACACAAACATGATCAACTGTGGTTCCAGGGGCCTGTTTCAGTAAGGAGGTTCTACCAACTCAGAGTGTAAACTTGAACTCTGATTTGACATACCGAGAGATTAAAAACTTTAGAACAGCTGATCTGAGGTCAATCAAGTCTGAGTAGACTAACTCAGAGTTAAGCATGCACACCGTGACTATAAAAAGGCATTATCAATGGAGCGCAGATATTGCGAGTCACCATGGCAACATCTGAAAAAAAGAGAATTTTTTTCTCCAGCTGAACTTGATGTGCTCATGCAAAGTTAAAGCAAATATGACCGTATATTAAAAAAAGCAACACCACTGCATCGGCGAAACAGAGACAGTTAAAGTGGTAAAACATAGCTGCTCAAGTTAATGCCTAAGTTTAAAATATTTAAAGTATTTAAATAATTAATTATAATAAACAATTAAGTAATGTAATGTGTGAAGTGTATAGACTTTTCACTTGAAAAAATGGGAAATTGGCCATAATTTTGAAGTTATTTCAGATGTAATTGCATTAAATTACATAAAATAGGCTACTGCATAGCTTCTACAACAAATTTGACAAAACAAGAATACAAATGATATAACCTTAACTTAAAGTTCGGTGGAAATGTTTAATTTAAGGTTTCCACTTTTACACACGTTGATCAGTTTAAGATAAAATCTCTAAAATTGAGTTTTTAATAGATGTAAAAGTGCACTCGAGTGTCTGCCTATTTTATTGATCAAGTGGTAGAGGTTGATATGACATTTAGAACATAAGCAGTACTAAGAAAGAGTTTTTAGAATGAGTTATAAGCCCACTAATCTAGTTACAGTACATGTCCCTGTCAAAGGTCAGTGAATTTAAGCTAATTATTTATTTTTTGCAGTAATATCAAAGGTAAAACCTAAAACTAAAACTTGTAATTTTCCCCAAAAAAAGTACAAGCCATTCTCATAACTTTGTTGTTTGTGTGACTGAAATGTGGGCAATAAATGACTAGGGCTAAGGCGAGAAATACCACTTCGATCTTTGAAAAAGGGGAGGAGACCGACAGAAACTCAGAGTTTAGAGAATAAAACCTGCTCCTGACTAGGTTAGGTTCACAGTAAATTACAACAGTAACTCTGAATAAAAGGGACCTCTCTTTCAGAAACAGGCTTGACTTACCCTGCTTTCTCGAGTTTGCCAAACCTGCCTTTTTGAAACAGAAAACCCAGAGTTCCTTTCATTTCAGGGTTAATGTACTCTGAGTTTTCACGTAACCTCCTTTCTGAAATGGGGTCCTGGTCAGCTATAATCCCACCTCAACACTGCAGATCCTGCGATGTGACTGTTGCAGATATGCATATCGCAATATCAAGTTTGAAACGACATATTGTGCAGCCCTACTCCTCATGGTTACACACTTAAATAATTATAATGTGATTTGATTAATTAGATGTGCTAAACCACAATTTAGGTTAATAAAAAAGTATCAAACAAACGACCAATCCAACTGACACGTGACACTCTTTAATATTCATGCAGATCTTTACTTGCATTGGGGCTTGTTGATTGTTAATTTTGGGACATGCTTTATGTATATGTTATCAACATGCAAGCGAATGTTATTTAAATCTTGCAAATTCACTGATCATTTGCTTTTGTTTTTCCATTCGGTTTCAAGTTTTGCCCTTGGGGGAAGTTTCTTACTACTGAAAGGTAGGTTGAGGGCACAGTGACAGCTCCAGTTTTACAAGTAGAAGGAGATTTCCTGCTGGCGATCTGCAAGACTGATGCTCTGTAATTGGGCACAGATGATGCTCAGCCCACTCAGTGACTTGAAAACGAAGCTCCCGGCAGGTATGTGAATTTTTTTTAAAGACATGACCTTTTGTTGCCCATGAATGCCCCCAAATCTGGCCAACATTAATAGAAAACTGGACTTAGAAAAATTAAATGTTTATTATGCGTCATTGCTTATAGCACATCACTTTTACCTTAGCGCAAGGGTGGGTGTGTGTGCGCGTGTGTGATTCATACAGAGCTCTGTCTGTGGGCAGAAATTGATCATGTCTGCTTGAACTTTAACAGAGACAGACAGAATCCTGGATCTTCCTCATTAAGGTCTGAGGAGGATTGTCAGGAACAGACATGTCGAAGCCCCCCTCAAATGACACACAACCCAAACAGCAGCTGAAATGCTGCAAAAACACTGGGAGCAAATATGTCGTGTCAGTGTGTCACATCTGGTTTGTGAGCGCAGAGATTGTAGCCAGAGGCTTTATCTTTCAATAAACTGATGTTCTTACAGACGTAATTATGAAATACATTTACGGCTGGCACTATGGTGTGCCAGCTCAGGTGCTTGGAAACCGTAAAAAACAGAGACACACCACTGGGAGCACTGGGTACACAAACTTGATATACTTCATAAACATTATGTAACTACAAGACACTTTGGATAAACATGTTTAAGAAATATTTATCTTCACTGCATTTGGTAGGCTTGTGTAATGGCAACAGCCTTAGCATATATGGTTTGGATTGGTTTGTCTGGCAAAACTAAACTAAAGAGATTTGTAAGTCTAGTTCAGGAAGCCAAAGTTGCAGTGATGAGCTGCAGAACCTCATAGAATGGCATTCAGTGCTTCACTTGGGTTTATGCGCAAATGTCATTACCTTGGCAAAATAGTTTTCACCAAAATACCATAGATCAAAAGTGACCGACACTAATTCAGGAGTGTCCTGCAGTGTATTTTTCCAACCTGCTTCAGCACACCTGCTTGTGTATTTGAAATGATCCCGACAAGCTTGATTAGGTGCTTCAAATGTGCTTTATTTTGGTTGGATTAAACTCTGATGGATAGTGAGCCTACAGGAGCATGGTTGAAGACCTTTTCCTTAAAGGTGCATCTCAATTAGCTCCAGAAGTCGTGAATTGGTATGTCGTGTATACAAATTCGGCCATGGGTAAGAACAGTATAGAGCCCGGCTCACTGCACATTGGGACACTGATGGCAGGGACGTAGAATTAGCATGGACGGAGAGGACGTGTTTTTTTACTTTTTATTTTAGATTTTTTAATATATTTTTTACAGAACAACCCCTTCCCCAACAATTTAACCCCTTACAGATGAGGGAATACATAAAAAAAATGAAATTATATATAAAAAATCAATTAAAAGAAAATAATAAAAAAATTAAAAAAAATAATAAACAAATAAAAGGTATACTGCCATCCTAATTACTTTACAGGGGATACATTTGTACATCAAGTTACAATGTGTTGCGTTGTAGTTACCTCAAATTACAGTGATGATAGGTTAAGTAACCTCTAAATATACATATCTAAATATATTGTAATACTTTTCCACCTCTTCAGAAAAATATCAGTCTTCATTTGTAGATATGCAGTCATTTTTCCATTTATAGACCTGTTTAAGTCTCTGAATCCACTTTGAGAACTTTCTTCCGTCCAATGTACTGTTATAATTTTTTTTTCTTTTGCAACCAGCAATAATATCCTCAGTATAAATCTTGTTTCTTCATTAAACATTTCTTTGGACAGTGCTCCCAATATCAAACAACTGGAACAAGGGGTATTTCTATATCTAAAATCTTATCTTTTTCTTTTTTAACATTTTTCCAAAATTCTTGAATCTTAGGACAGTCCTAAAAAATGTGGGTATGATCTCCAATTTTACCACATTTTGTCCAACACAAAGCAACAGATGGTCCCTTTACATATGTAGAAATTACAAAATAAGTATTAAAGTATCTCATTTTTACCTTCCAATCAAATTCTTTCCATTATTGACTAATAATTCCTTTATGACATCCTTCACATAACTCAATCCAGACCTCATTCTTAATTATGGTATTTAGTTATAGTTCCCATTTTCCTTTAACGTGATCTGTATTTTGTACAGTATTATTTACTAATCTTTTGTATAAATGAGACGTGTTTTTTTAGCTGGAATGTTTTTTATGCAATATTTATGAGGTATTCCTCAATTTTATTTGGTTCGGTGGCGCAGTGGCCAGCACAATCGCCTCATAGCAAGAAGGTCGCTGGTTCGAGCCCCAGCTGGGTCAGTTGGCATTTCTGTGTGGAGTTTGCATGTTCTCCCCATGTTTGCGTGCTTTTTCTCCGGGTGCTCCGGTTTCCCCCACAAGTCCAAAGTCATGTGCTATAAGTGGATTGAGTAAGCTAAACTGTCCAACACCCAAATATGTATGGGTGTATCCCAGTGATGGGTTGCAGCTGTAAGGGCATCTGCTGCGTAAAACATTTCGTTGCCTTGTACTTGTACATGTGTGATGACAATAAATTGAATCTAATCTAATCTAATCTAAAAAAAAATATGCTGGATAAGTTGGCGGTTCATTCCGCTGTGGCAACCCCAGATTAATAAAGGGACTAAGCCGAAAAGAAAGTGAATGAATGAATGAAATGTTTGCTAGATTGTTTGGTATTGTCTTAGCCATGTTTGTTGGATAATAAATGACAGCTTCAGAATTACATTAAGTGACCACAGTGAGCATTGATTCTTCCTGATTTTTAATGGTGCCTTGTGGGACTTTCTGTTGTGTGCCCTGGCTACTTATCATGTGAAGTGATTGGGATGCACTTTTTATGTTTAGCGCTTTCAAACTGTGGTAACTGCTTTGTTTATACAGTAGCAATTCATGTGTCTGTTTGTGGACAAGTGTATTATTACAGAGCCCCGCTGCAACATGTTCAAAAGCACTCATTCCTTTGCAACTGCATAACAACACCTTAGCAAACCCATCAAAAATTATTAAGAGACTCACAGCAATAGAAACACCATCACAAGCACATAGCAATGTTTAAAAATATTTCAAAAACTTTTTAAATATACAGCAACCACATAGCAGTGCACTAAACTTTACACTGAACTGCACAGCAGAATGTTAAAAAGACACTCAGAAAACATATTCAACTGTATGTTCACCTGTAAGCACTGTTTTAAAGCCATCTGTAAATAGTCAAACAAACAACCTTTCTTTATACTTTATACATCATTTGATTCCAATGTATGTACATTACAACAATTTTCAATACTACTTTTGGTCTATATGGGTCTGTGTTCAATCAATGTCTTGCTATAAATTATAAACAATATTTGTTCATGCTAGAGTAAGGGGGCTTTGCATACAGTGCGCTCTGGACTTTTCTGTTTATGCAGTTTTTCTTTGTCTACCTGGTGAATCAACACCCGAAGCAGTTGCAACCTGAATGAAAAAAGTAATTACTGCAACAACAACAAAAAAAGTAAAGGAAATATATAAATGTTTTTGCACGGTTACTGATATTTAGGTGATACACTTACAATAGAGCTGCACAATATTGGAAAAATCTGATACTGTGATACTTTTTTCTGCGCTAAATATTGCAATATGAATACATTTACACTTATAGTAGAGCTGCATGATATTGAAAAAATCTGATACTGCGATATTTTTTCTGCGCTAAATATTGCAATATGAATACATTTACACTGATAGTAGAGCTGCATGATATTGGAAAAATCTGATATTGCGATATTTTACTTTTCTGCGATAAATATTGTGATATGTACAAATGGATTGAATAGCTCTATTTGGCAGTTTTCTGTTTTCTGAGTTTAACAATATTCAGGTACAGAAATTGAAAAATCATAATGCAAAAAAATATATATTTTTTTCTTTCTTTACTTTGTCTCGTTTTTTTTGTCCAAATATCTAAAAATTCTTGTAGGTCAGGTAAAAATGTTGTTTTGTTTTCGCCTTCAGAAGAAATAAGTCAAAATTAGGAGCTAAATCATCTGCCAATGGGGTAATAAAAAAAAATATTTTGGCTTTGAAATGTAGATAGTTGGACTAAAAACAAGACAAAAATTTTAAGTAAAATTTTTTTTTTTATTTTACATAAAGTGTATAAATAATTAATTTGTTACACCTCCAAACATCATACATTTTTTGCCACCCAAACTCTCTTGAAGAGCTCATTCCAAGGTCAACTACACTGTAAAAGCAAACATGGTATTTAATTAAAAATAGTAAATTGACCTTAATCAGTTTTTATCAACCTGCTATTAACACTCACTTTTAGTAAGTTACTAGTACTTTGAGGTTGAAAAATCTTACCAGCTCAATCTACTTGAGCTGGATTAATTTAGAAAAAGTAAGTTTATGACACTGTGGGCATGCGCAGATCAATCAATCATCCCCAACCAATCAAGCTGCTTCTTAAGGCGGGTCTTGGCGTGGCGGGATTCGAAATTTTGCAAACGATATGTCACATCTTGCCCGCAACTGACCGACCAGATGAAGCTGGATATCATTGAGCTGGACCTAAACATCGCTTTAACGGCACTTGTGATTTATCGTCAGCATAACAGCGATTCTTGTGCTTGGCACACTCATTTGGTGAGTAAATATTTTAATTTACCCTTGCGCAGATCGTTTTGTTTCTGTAAGTCAGCGCCAGTGTTTTGTGCCTGCTAGTAATGATGTGTGTAGTAATGTCGGCTAACGCTAGCTAACTATATTATGGACATAACGTGGCTATATTTTGATGAAACTTGGTCAATACTTTATTTTTTCAATCCATAACTTCCTCGGTATTGAAAATAGGTAACTTTCAATACTTTTGTCACGTTAAAATTGAGGAAAAACTTGAGTGTAACGTTAGCAGTAACGTTAACGGTCGCTCGCGCCCACCTGCCATGCCAGTAACATTTGTCATCGAGTACTGACTAGCAGCTAGCATGATGATGACAGACTGATCCCGGCGGTTTGGGAGTTTGCTGAGTTTTATAACTGTTGTTTGTAAGCTCAGGCAGAACATCAGGTCAAGTCTGGATGTATCATTATATTTTAAGATAGTCTGTAAAGACTATGCTAATTTTAGCTACCAACAATAACAGTCTGTGCTTATCAAAAACAGGATTACCACTGTGTGTCGACATATGATTGGGGATATCACCACAGTCAACTAACTTAATGTTATTTTATTTAACACTTCGCACTTTATAGTCAATATTCGTAGCTGTGCTGTTTCCATGTTTACCATAGTACCCACTACCCAGATCAGTCTTGGTACGTTACAGACAATAGTGTTTACCTGTCTAAAAAGATCTTTTCACTCAGTTTATCATAGTCTGCTATGATAGGGAACATATTTGCTGGCATACTCAGTGGCTTACATTATTCTTTAAGGTCATCTTGTACATAATATGTTCATTTTAATACTGGGAGCTGTCATTGTGGGTTATAGGCCTATGTTACAGTTTTCACATGTACTTGGCTGTGCTAAATTGTTGTATTTTTATTTAACTGTTCCCTTCCAGGCACAAGCAGATGGTGATCAATCCACACATTCCATAATCCCAGCAATAAAAGGTATTTTCAACTAATAACTGTATTATTGTTATTATTGCTTGCTAAAGTAAAAGTTATGCTTACATCAGAGCAATTGGATTACAAAAAAAGCTAAGAAAATCTTGTGTTGGAATTATTTCATTATAGTATATTTCATCATACAGAATATTTTGTGCATATTTTGAATTTCAAATATTTGATGTAATTAGTATTTCTGGACGGTCTCTATAGATACTGTGGGTTCGATTTATAGTCCATCATACCCAGGACTACAGTTCCCTTGATGTCTAACCACATAAGTGAGTCATTTACCATTTACTTTTTGTACTGCTGTGTTCACTTGTCTTAAAGAAGTTCATTGATTAATAGCTTGATAATTAGATTTTTGCAAGGATTTAGTTTTTCCTATAGCTCTGGTATTTCAAATCTGATGCTGCATTTTAGTGTTTTTGTCTATTTATGTTGCTAGGCTTGATGCTAAAATTATCTTTTCTTTCTTTTCAGATTTTCAAACAGTTATCAAAATGGACCAGAGGTTGTTACTGAGAGTCATCATCGCTGAAGATGATATAAGGAAGTTGACTTTAAATAAGAGACCACAGTCCATTGAAGAATTCAAAGTGCAACTGGTGGATAAACTGTCACTGCAGTATGACTTTAAGCTGCAGTATGAAGATCAAGACTTCAATAATGCCCTCTGCAATTTGACTGAAATAACTGATTTACCTGAAAGAGCTACAGTCAAAATCATCCCTCTTGTGATTCTCCATTTAACAGCATTGTCATCACCCACCACAACATCAGACACTGAGGGCAGCACAGCAGACACTGAGATCCTTTCGCCTGTAGGAGCATCACCATCGCTAAGACAACAGTGGCCAGAGTTCTTTGACATACCCAATTTCTCAGTAGATGTTGAGTATAGGCTCAGACAGGCAGATCTTGCCTATATGAAAGATGAAACACATATGACTCTACCACGAGATATGAAGCATGACATACTAGAAAAGCTTGCTGAGACAATGTACAGTTTCAAGGCTTACCCTGACGATGATGACTTCAGCAGTGTTGCAAAAGCACTGATTAGCAAACACCCCTGCCTCACTGAGCCTGGACCACACAGATGGTATGGCTGGAAAAATAGCCTTAAATTTAAGATGGCCAATTATCGCACAAAGCTTCGAAAAGCAGGATGTGAGGATGTAGCTATCAATGGAGGCAAAAGAAGTAAAGGCAACCCAGAGGGAGAATCCTCAAGCAAGAATATCAAGCGGCCAAGAAGAGGTGAAGCAAACTACCTGCCTAACTTACCTGAAGGACATGATGAAACGAGTCTAGAAAATGCCAGAATGGTTCTAGTGGAAGAAATGAAGAAAAAACAACCAAATGGCACTCTCATTTCACAAATGATGGACCAATCATTCCCACTACGCAGACAAGAAATTGTAAAAAAGGTGCCTGCTGTACAGAACATGGTTGAACGATGGCCAGCACTCTTCATAGAGAGACAGGTAAGCAATTTTTGTTCTCAACCAATAAAATAATGCAAGTTAAAAATAAATTCAAGGTGTGTGACTAGAAATCCAAACACTTGTTGGAATGTTAATCCCTCTGCCACCTTTCCATCCCTACCCACTCCTCTCTACTTTTTCAGGTGTTTGCTGAGTTTAATAGAATCGCCAGTAAGAATCTTGAGGGAGACTTCTTTGAGGCTCTGGACCAGTATGCCCCACGTTTCATTAAACTTTTCAAAACAAAAAAGGGAACTATTGGCCAGAAACTCAGGGAGCTGATGCAGCACATGAGCTGGATGGTAAGTAGGTTTATTTTGCTTTTGATCTGTGTGATAGTTCATCAATCAAGTTCTAAATGAGACCATCCAGACCAACCTATTTTATTTCCTATCTGCTTGTGCCTTGCAAATTACTCTGTTAACTGGTCTTTTCTCTCTCTGTGTATCATTAGACACCAGACGTCACAGTACTTCGCTCTGTTGTCCTCAAAGGCATTCCCATTTTACTCGGTGATGACTCCAGTGAATTCTACAAGACCTGCTCTGTAAGTACTTGCACATAAGAAAAAGTTTGGTCTTGTAGAACACTTAGAATTGAAGACCAGGAGACTTGGTTCTTTCTTCAGCAGGATTCTTTATTGAGAACACGAGCTGCTGCAGTTAAGTCTGATCAAGGCACAACAAAAAGGTTAAATATATCATATAATATTATTGACAAGTATACATTTCCATTACCAACACTTAGTGTCAGATAACTTAAAGACATTGCTATTGCCACAGTTTCTATGACTGCTTCACTGATTTCTTGTTGCAAATTTTACAAACACACACCCACCAACCTAGAGGTGGACACACCCACACACCACAAACACACACACACACACACACACACACACACACACACACACACACACACACACAAACTTACTGACATGCTCACACACATTCAAAAAGACTCACACACACAGATTCAAACACAGACACACACTCACAAACACAGACTCAGACACACACACATACACTCAAACACAGGCTCTCACACATTCAAAAAGACTCACACACAGATTCAAACACAGACTCAGACACACACACACACACACACACTTTACCAAAATAAAAGAGGAATTAAAATGAAAACTAAAATTTACAATTTTAATTTGAGTTGTCACTATTATTGCGTGAGCGTTAATAAAGAGCTTTTGTAAAACTATTTGTAGTTTCTTTTTCACGTTTGGCTTTTCATTTTAATATTGGCTGTCTTGCCTCGAGACTGTAGTGAAAATGAAATGTGAAATCACCAATTGCATTTTATTTTTCAATTTGACAGGGATGATGCACTGTCACCATGAGAATGAAATCATTTCATTTCATTCTCAATTTTGTCACACATTTTGCATACAGTTTTCTGTAATGAAATCGTTAATCTGGTTTTAATTTTCATTTTAGTCATTTAATTTATTTAAATTTGGCATAAAATGTCTTCCATAGATTCTTAAACATATTCTTAAATTTGTAATCCTACAGTCTGCATGAACATAAAACTATACCTGCGTTGACATAGATGTAATTCAATATACAATATACATTTTGTACAGTGATTGATGTATTTTGTAGGTTGAAAAGTCAGTGTCACTCTTTGAGAATGTATAGACCTTTTTGTATCTCCATAGCTTTAGTTTAACCATAACAAATATATTTTGTTTGCTTTATTGTAACGATCCAGTGTGAAAACATATTTAAAACCATATTCTCTGATAACATTACAACACTAAAAAATAATGTTTTAGAATAGCATAAATTGCAATGCTGAAGAATGTGTGTCTTTTAGGATACAGAGAGAGACGAGGCCCTAGAATGCATCACTGTTGGTGTGCTGACAGTTGTCAGTGAAGATGGTCCTCACGAGGGTCAAAGCTCAGTGGACCTCCAGCCCATTTCCACTGCCATCATTCTGGAGGGAAGTATTGTCATGGATCATATTAAAAACTTGCCTCAGGCAGTTTGTCTTTTGTTTGGTCTTACATATGCATTGCATTTGGATTACCCAAAATGCATGGCAAATACACTCAACTTCATTCAGACTGTGATGCTTGGACTGGGAAAGAAAAACCTCCCACCAAAACTGTTAACTCTGAAGAACAGTCTTCTGGGTTAGAAAAGTAAAGAGCCGTCGGCTGTCAGATAGCACTTTGTAAGCTTTGCAGCCATTAATGTTTTCTTATCAGAGAAAATTTGATGCTTTCATGGAACTGTTCTCGCTTATTTACGTTCTCAATGGGGAAAAAAAGAATATTCCATTAAAGTCTACCATGTTATGCAGGTATGCTAATGGTGGAAATAGTGCCACGTTGTGTTGCAATGAGTTGTTAGTTGTTATTAGATGATAATGTCAGAAAATAACCTAGCAAGGTTATCCTGTTTACATTTGTGTTTTGGGAAAACTTTTAATGATGTTTTTATTTGTGTTGGTTTAATCCTTGGACTGCTCACTTTGGGACACAAAAGTACTTGTTGTACTTTCGGTTTTGATCAGAAATGCACTGATTTTGCATGCACTGAAGTCGTCCTGTAGTTACTCGTTTAATATTGGGAGACTGTTACATGCATACAATTAGCTCACAGAAATGTTTTTATTTATTTTTTTTATATTTTTCCTTGTCATTTTATACAGTTAAATCAAACCACAACTTTGTTGTTTAGCTGCTGTTTTGTACTTGAATGTGCATTGAATAAATTTTGTAATGGAGCTGAATCAAACCAGTGAGTGTTCTTTTAAATTATATGTTTGTGTTGTGTTTGCCTTTATCACATAGTAACAGCAAAAATAGATAAATGGGGAAGAGAAAAGGCCACATGTTGGACCCAAACCTGGGCAGCTGCAACAAGGACCCATTAAAGGAAATTGGTTTCTTTAATTTAAGTGAACTTGAAAAATGAGTGAGCAGAACTGAAAGTGTTAAGTTGTAGGTATTTAGTAATTCTAAGTGGGGTTAAATTTATATCAAGCAATCCACACAAAATGAAAAAATTAAGTTAACACTAAGCATGGCTATTAAGTTACATGAACATAAAAAAACTGTGTTAGTGGTACTACTTGATTTAGTACTGCACACTTAAAAAAAACAACCTTTTCTAACTCACTAATCTTAAGTTTACTTTGCTTAATTTTTTTGAGGCAACGAGTTTGCATACTTTTTTTAAGTAAGGTCAACTAATTACATTTTACAGTGTATAATTCATACTCAACATTGCACATCTTACGATGTGACTATTGCCAATGTGCACATTGCGATATCGATGCTGAAACGATATATTGTGCAGCCCTAATGAATAGCACAATTTGGTGGTTTTCTAGGGAGTCTAACAGTATTCAGGTACAGAAATTGAATAATCACAATGCAAAAATGCTTTTCTTACTTTGCTTTGTCTCATTTCTATTCCATATATCAAATTTTTTCTAAAGCAAGTAAAAATTGTAAAAAGGATTGTTTTCAGCTAGTGGGGTAAGTAAAATAATCTTGTTTTCACTTTCAAATGTAGATATTTGGACTAGAAACAAGACAAAATTTGAAGTAAGAAAACCATTTTACGGCATAAATCATATAAATTCCATATAAATACAGTAATTAAATACAATTAGCTGCTAGTCAACTATAATCAGGCCCGTAGCCAGCCTGGTCAAAGGGGTGCTTCTTTTTTTTCAAAAGGTGGACCTCTTTTCTAAACACTGCATTTTAGTGACATTTTAATTGTCATTTATTAGGTAAATAACAACCTGACCAGCACATTCAATTTCCCTCAGTCAGAATTTGGCCATTGAATAATAAAAAAAAAAAAATAATAAAAAAATAATATTAATATTAATATAAATAATAATAATAATAACTGCAAGCAGCAATTATCGGGGCCAAGCAGCCTAGTGGCCACATCATAAACAAGCAAGGCAACAAGCTACAGAGCAATGGGAAAATTCTATAACTTTTTGGCAGTGTGTTCTGAGCCAAATTTAATAATAATAATAATAATAATAATAATAATGCAAATATATATATTTTTTTCCTAGCCTCTCCTGTAAAAAGTAACTTTGAAAATTCATGGATAACAACAATTGCCAAATTAGCATTACAATGTCCTTTATTATGGGCCATCTTTGGTGCTTCACACCTTTTTATTGGTCATTTTTTCTTACAAGTATAAGGTGCAAGATTTAAAATAAAAGTTTTTTGTAAAATAGTTGATGAAGTTGATGACTATTGTAAAATAGTCCCCTGGCTTCGGACCTGATAATTCAGACTCATCATTGCATATCTTGCAATGTGACTATTATTGTTAATGCAGACATTGCGATATCAATGATGAAATCATATATTGTGCAGCCCTAGCATACAATATGTTCATACTAATATGATGATAAAATCTTGTCCACAAGAGCCACTCTGACTACCTTAGCAAATACATTAAAACGTAGCAACATTGTGGCAACCAAGATGTTTGGACTGAAAAGAGTTTTGAATTGGCAAATGACACACATTTTCTTTTCTAAATAATAAAAGCATATGGCATTGTGCAACAGTAGAGATTAAATGTAGTATTTTTAACAACCAAAAATCATTTTGTCCCAGTATTAAGGGTAGACTAGTGGCCTGGAATGAAATTATGGCAAAAAAATAAATAAAAATGACAACATCGATGCCAGTGAAGCAATGTGCCACTCATGTGTGAGAGAGAGAGAGCTGCCAGCAATCATCCTCTCAGGAACACATTTCCTTTTATGTGTGATTCTAATTAAGCCATGATTGACTATGCAAATTTCTCCATAATCACACCTCATTTTCATCTCGCTAAACTTTCTTTTCCCCCTCATTTCCATGAGCTCAGAAACGCAGTATGCAGCAGAAATTGAAAGTGTCTCCCACGGCAGACCATGAGTCAGTGTGTCCCAGCGTGAAGCACAGCAGTGCAGGGCGGCAGGAGAGCAGTGGATTGTTATGGTTTGCAGTGGGTGGATAAGGGTCATACAGAAGTGTGGCAGGGGCAGGAAACAGGTGTCAGAAATGACGCAGAGAAAAAGAGTGAGTGAGTGAGAGTTCTTAGTACAGAGGAGAACACACACACAGACACACACACACACACACATACAGCAATCAACACTCCTGTCTTCAAGCTGTCTTGTATTTTCACATAAGGTAAACACTAACATTAGTCAATCCCCTCCCCCTGCACACACGTAAACAAGTTCGCTTTTACTCAATCTCTTTTTATTTACACAGCGTGGTGGCAAGGATTAAATATTCCTCACTTTGTTCTGTATTCGTTGTGATTGCTAAAACAAACGTCAGCTTACTAGTGACCATTGTTTTAACATTCACAGTTAATGCAATAGTAATTGTTTTGAACAGTCTATTAATCAAGCAAAAGTGCCCATAGGGTTGGTAATTTGAACAAAACTTTAGCCCTATTTATCCGTTAGAAATGTACCGCTTGTCAAAATTACGTTTACATGACAACAATAGACAAACAATGGAGAAGGTTGTGGTTTTAAAAAGTTTGTATATGAAACTAAAGTAGTGAAGTACTAAAAACAAGGTACATCATACTTGTGGTTTAAAGTGTGGTTTATTTATAAACTAATTTTCAGAGGAGCACGTGCTTATGATTGACCATGGCTGGTCCAGTATTAACTAATACACGATCCACCAATCAGTCAGTTCCTAACTCACCATATATAACCACCATATATACCTCAGTATCTTCAGTTTGAATAATACCCTCTTCCACACCTACTCCTCCTTTCTTTCTAAACAGGCCCAGTGGTTAGCCTTGTTACCTCACAGCAAGAACTTCTCTGGTTCAAAGCCGTTTCTGTGTAGAATTTACACATTCTCCCTGTGCTCGTATGGGTTTCCCCTGGGTTCCCCAGTGTCTTACCACCATCCAAAGACATGGGACATAAATGAATTGACCAAACCAAACTGGCACTATAGATGAGTTCTAGTTAGCAATATATTTCCATAGTAATCCATAGATTGTCATTTATAGCCGGGAAATTCTCGAGATCCACCTGAGCGCAAACTCCCATGGAGGATGTTTTGAGCTCAGGGCTTTCTCCTGGTACAGCATGCAATATACACTCTATTATCAATCATCAGTTAATGGTGAACTCTTGAAAGTGATGTAAAGCATGACAAAACTGTATGGAAGGTGCCGCGACGAAATCACATGAAATGCATTTAATAATTTAACACGAAATGGGAATTCGGTGGCATGGTGGCTCAGTAGTTAGCACTGTCATCTGACAACAAGAAGGTCACTGGTTTGAGTCCAGGCATTGTGTGGGGTTTGCATGTTCTCTTCATGTTTGCATAGGTTTCTTCCGGGTGCTCCGATTTCCTCCACAGTCCAAAGGTGAATTGGATAAACTAAATTGACTATAGTGTATGAGTGTGTGTGAATGTGAGAGTGTATGGGTGTTTCCCAGTACTGGGTTGCAGATGGAGGGGCATCCGTTGCGTAAAACATATGACAAACATAGTTGGTGGTTCATTCCACTGTGGCGACACCAGATAAATAAGGGACTAAGCCGAAGGAAAATGAATGAATGAAATGGAAATTCAACTCAACAGGAAACCTGTGATCGGAGATGTAGACCATGTGGAAACCTGTGACTGAGATGTAGACCATGTGGAAACAAGCCCTTTGTGACTATATATCTTGTAGTTGTCACTTGTGGGAACCAGGGTTGCCTCACAGCAAGAAGGTGACTGGTTCAAGTCCTATCTGCACCTGGAAGCCTTTCTGTGTGGAGTTTGCGCGCTCTCCGCATGTCTACTTCGGTTTCGTTTGGTACTTCAGTTTGTCCTCACATTCATGCGATATACTGTAGGTTAACTGGATAAACTAAATTAGCTGTAGTGTGTGATTGGCAGAGTGATTAATCAGAATAATTCCTTACATTTATATAGCGCTTTTCAGGACAATCAAAATGCTTTACACTTTTAGGGGAATCTCCTCATCCACCATCAGTGTGCACCATCCACCTGGATGACGTGACCGCAGCCATATTGCACCAGGCCACACTCCACACACCAGCTGATTGGTGGAGAGAAGACAGAGTGATGAAGCTAATTATGATATGGGGATGGTTAGGAGGCCATGATAGACAGAGGCCAGTAGACAAATTGGGCTAGGATGCCAGGGTTAAACTCCTACTCTTTTTTGAAGTACATCCTGGGATTTTTAACAACCACAGAGAGTCAGGACCTTGGTTTAAAATCTTATCCCAAAGACGGCGCTCACTGAGTAGTATAGAGTCTTCTTCAATATACTGGAGCGTTAGGACCCACACAGACCTCAGGTTGAGCGCACTAACACCACTTCCCATCCAGGTACTGACCGGGCACAGCTCTGGTTAGCTTCAGTGGGTGACCATGTAAGAGTTGCAGAGAGTTAGCTGTCGGCCAGTGTGTGGGTGTTTCCCATCACTGAGGGTTGTACACTCAGGGCTGAGTTGCGATAAAACATATGCAAGTAATTGGTGGTTCATTCTACTGTGGCGACCCCTGATAAAGCAGGGAATACGCTAAATGAAACTGAATAAGTGAGAGTCACTTGTGTCTTTTAATTGAAACTTCATATGCCAAGGTGACTATTTTGTTCTTCACTGACTGGAAACCGGAATCTATAGTCCCTACATGGGCTTCATTAATTGGGGACATTTTGTAGTTGTTCTGTGTCACTGAATACGTGTGGTTTTCACAGCAGCAAACAATTCAATTAAACACACAAAAACATTCTTGCAGCAGATCTGCAGATGAAAGGACTTTTCTTGTCATTGTCTGTTGATTCAGGTATATCTGCTACCCCGCTCACGCTGCCATTATCTGTCGACTTCCGATTTTCCTGTTTGTGTGGGCTGGCCAGAATATTTTCCTTCTGTGCATCTAACAGGAAGAGAATCGACTGGGGGTGGTGCTCTCTCTCTCTCTCTCTCTCTCTCTCTCTCTCTCTCTCTCTCTCTCTCTCTCTCTCTCTCTCTCTCTCTCTCTCTCTCTCTCTCGCTCTGTCTCTCCTTGTGACTCATCGGAACAACCACCATCCACTCAAAAGCAGACTGTGCTGTTCAGATCTCCTGGGCTACAATAGGAATCACGATCACGCTCTCTCTCACTCTGGCCTTTTTCCTCCCTGTGTCTTTCACAAAGACATATGCACTTTCCAACAGTTCTTTGTACGAGACAGTTACATGGAAGCTGACTTTCCGTGCCAGAACACATTATTTCAAATTCTATGCAAAGCAGGGGCTGCCTTTGAAGTTTCACGACGTGACACAACCCCTTTGAGTGTCTGGGTTTTTAAAGATAAAATGTAGCAGCTCTGCAAAGGATTCTGGCAGAATGGATAACTGCGTTGCTAAGGAGAGCATGGGGAGTATTTGTTTATGCGTACATGTTCAGCAAGAATAAACCCATTAAATTTATTTGCTCTGCCATTGTGAGTCTGTATGTTGTCAGAATCAGCAGTCCCGCTGGACTTGGCATTGTTTGGACTTGGTCTCAGGTAGAGCTGTGGGCTTAGTTGCCAGATGAAAGCAGAGAAGCAAAATTATAAGTCGGCCAAATTATGAAACTTGTTTTCCTGATTCATGTCTTGCTCTGAATCCCTGGGAGTCAGTTTAAAATCTCCAATTGAATGTAAATAAAACAAAAGACATGGGCTGTGTCTGAAACTGCCTACTACTCAGTAGGTACCCAATGTGAATTTAAACATACTGATCTGCCATTAAAAAAGTACGTTCTATACAGTATGAATGTGAGCAGTATAAGTGGAATTTAGAAGTACTACATCCGCCATTTTGTCATGATCAAGTGACCAACTCTCGTGATCTGCGTCGCCTCTTCCCATTCATGAATTCTCTCACGGGGCATCATGGCATAGCCAAGTAGTAGGTCATCTGGGTACTACTCACATACTGATTTTTCAAATTCTATGAATTCGGACATACTACTCTGCTCGCATACTGATTTTAGAGTACTGTATGGTATGGAAGTATGCGGTTTCGGATGGTGCCATGGTGATAGATTACAGGAAGGCTTCTCCTACCCCACACAACAACTTTTAAAGGTTTGCACATTGAAATTGTTGACACACCTAAATATTTAGGAGTTGTTATCGACAACATGTTGACATTTCAACCTAACACCCACGCTGTCAATAAAAAACTTCAATAAAGACTGAGGAAACTTAGATAGTTTCGGGTTTGTACCTCTATGATGACACTTTTATAAACAATTTATTGAATGTTTTATCTTTCTGCATTGTAGCTTGGTACGATAATCTGAGTCTGTCAAATAAGAAGAGGTTGAGTAGCCTTGTGAAGGTGGCAGGCAAGATCATCAGTTAAAACCAAACTAGCCCAATGGTAATTTACGATAATTATGTTTTAAAGGGAACTCAGGGTATCCCTTATGCAACCTGGATCACCCATTGTACTCTGTGTTTTAGCTGCTGCCATCAGGACGTCTTTTTAGAGTTTCTATTTGCGGGACAAACAGAATTAGAAATTCTTTCATAATGTTGTCCATTAGGTCACTAAATGAGTCCAGTGGGGAGGGAGATGCATCCAAAAAATGATGTATTGTATGTTTTGTGGTACTTTGTCTGTGTTATGGCACCTTGCTGCAGTTTTGGTTTCCCTAAACAAGATAATAAAGTTGAGTCTAAGTCTAAAAACTCATAAGTAATAAAATGTCTTGGCCTGAAATATATGGAGCTAGAATGCACTAATTAGGCACAATACAGACCTTGTTAGTGCTAAGTTTGACCCATATTTTGTTAAAGAGATCTGCCTTAATTCTTGTGCCAGATTCAACAAGGCCTGGAAATGGGTAAAATCTAGATTGGATACGCGGCCGGCCGAAAGTGCAATATGCACATCAATACAGCAACATTTTTATGACACTGTATAACAATAGTTAATATTTTTACAGTACTGTGACGGTTAGGTCTAGGGTTGGGGTGAGGGTAGGCATTAAAAATAAAATTTTTTGGGTAATTTTATAGATAGCATAAATAATACTCAGTGCAACTACTGTTTTTACATTACTGTGATGGTTGGGTTTGGGTTGGGGTGGGGGTAGGCGTTAATAAAATATAATAAATTGGAAATTTAATAAATAATATAAATCATTCTCGATAACTTCCGGCCGCAACCATATCTGGTCTAGCAACAACCCTGGAAATGTTCCTCAGAGATTTCAGGTTAGAATCACACATTTTCAGAAGTATTGTCAACTTTGCACATATTGTACATGAAACAAATCTCTCGTTTCCGCTACATCTCAAAGTTGCTCTTTTGGATTGAGATCTAGTAACAGTGGAGGCCATTTGAGGATCATAAACTCATTGTTATGTTCAAGAAAGCAGTCAGAGTTTATTTGAGCTTTGTGACATGGCATAGTTTATGTAGTCCATTGTGCTGCCTGACCCAAGCCAGGATATAGGAGGAGGATTTGGCAAAGAGCTAGCATTTCTCTCCACCTTCTGTTGCTACAGAAATGGCAAGCAGAAAGTGATGACATGATTAATAGTGCAGTAGAAGGTTTGTGATGGTTTCTGGACAAAGTTTCAGTGATCATTTAAATAAACCACAGGAAACAAATCCTGGGATGCAAGAATGATGTGCCAAGGTGGAACAATTGCAGACTGGTCATGCTACGAATCAATGAGATGTTGTAAATAGAAAGGTGTAAGATCAACGAAAGACCATGTTCTGCTCTGACCAGAATGTCTGTGGAATAGGACTAGTAATGAGTGAAGAAGTGGCATTGATAAGATGGACAGCTGTCAAAGACCACATTTTTACTACCCATTTCCAATTCAGATATGCAATACACAATGATTCAGGTCTATGCACCAACTGAGGATACAAAGAAAAAGTATTATATGGTCATCCGGAGATAACATTCGTTGAGATTTCCTGACCCTGACCTGAAAGAATTAGCAGAAATTACATTCATTTTTATTACATTTTTTAAAAATAATTTTCTAGCTCAATAAAACCTGATGCACAGCTCTGGTTGAAACAGGAAAGCAAGATGAGGAGGATGAATGAGAGAAGAGGAGATTTACGCATAGGTCTGAGGATCAGACGATGACTGAGTGAGCAGAATACTAATGCGATCGCGTGAGGAGACCAGATCTCTCTGAACATTTCTTTACACAGCTGTGTTTTTTTTTTGTGTGTGGTTTCGTCATCCGCGCTAATGCTAATTTAGTCTCCTCTTCCTGCAGTCATCCACCACATCATAATGACGACAGGCTCCACGGCAACCAGCAATTTTAAGTGACTGACAAAGTCAGAGAGGGAACATGGGGAGAATTAATTAGAATAAATTTTCTTCCACTTCTGTCTTTTTCTAGAGGCAGAAAATAGGTGTATGGATGTGACTCTCACAGGTGTTGTGACCTTACATTTCTTAGTCTAAAGACATGAAAAGCAGAAAACTGTCACACAGGAAGTGGAGAGAATGAGGACTGGACAGTTTGTTCTTTAGTCTGTAACTGTTACTGAAATCTCACCACTCCATTTGTTGGTCTGCCACACTCGGTGCTTAGAAAGAGGTGGGGGAATGAAGCTGATTTGCTTTTCCTGAAGGAAATACCAATGCTTGTGAAGCAGCCAAAGAATATCATTAGAGTTGTAACAGAAGTTAAGGTTTTAGTCTGTGCTTCTGCGTAAATGATTTTGCTTCAGAGCGTTGTCATGACACTCGGTTCATGTCTTTGCTGTCTTATGCACGCAAGAAACAACACATAATCATTGTGCAGCATAAAGATAGCTATAAATGGTAGAATATATGCAAGAACGAACCAATCACAGCTCAGTATACCAACTGATGTAAATTATGATGCTTTCAGTCTAACCCCAATCCTCAGAGTTCAGGTGTGTTTTGATGTAAAAGTAGCTTTATGCATCACACTCCATGCTGGTTCTGCTTGAAATGATGCTCTGGGGAATCGGTTGCAGTTTGAGATGATCCGAAGTACATGACATATCATTTGCATGCTGACAGAAAGATTTAGTTGTAGTAAAATGCATTGTAAGTATTGCTTCATATAATCAAAATTCCAAATTTTGTTCATGGCACATTAAAGGAATAGTTCACCCAAAAATGAAAATTAATGTTTATTTTTATAGCGCTTTTACAATGTAGACAGTGTCAAAGCAGCTTAAAATAGCTGTTCTAGTAAATTAAAAATGTGTCAGTGCAGTTTTCAGAGTTGAAGTTCAGGTCAGTTCAGTTCAGTGTGCTTTAGTTTTCACTACAGAGAGTCCAAACACTGAAGAGCAAATCCATCTATGCGCAGCATAACCAAGCAAGCCAGTGGCGAGGAACAAACTTCACCAATTGACAAAAGTGAAGGGGGAAAAACTCAAGAGGAACCAGGCTCTGTTGGGCACAACAATTTCTCCTCTAGCCAAACTTCTTGTGAAGAGCTGCAGTCTAGGCTCCGGAGGCTGGACGTCCATCGTGGAGAACTGCAGGTGGCAGAGGTGCCAGGTTGTTCAGGCTGGCCCACAGGATCAATGCGGAGACTCGTCTGTCACTGAGGTCTTTTCTGTTCCATGCTCTCCGCTCCTCCATGACCAGCATAGCATCAGCTCAGGAAATGGCCTAGTCATTAAAAATCCCAGGATATCCTTCAAAAAAAGAGTAGGGGTTAGCTCCGGCATCCTGGCCAAATTTGCACACTGGCCGCTGTTAATCATGGCCTACTAACCATCCCCATATCATAATTGGCTTCATCACTGTCTCCTCTCCACCAATCAGCTGGTGTGTGGTGTGCGGTCTGGTGCAATATTGCTGCCATTGTGTCATCCAGGCAGATGCTGCACACTGGTGGTGGATGAGGAGATTCCCCTAAACATGTGTAAAGCGCTTTGAGTGTCCAGAAAACTGCTGTATAAATGTTAGGTATTATTATTATTATTATTATTATTAAGATATATTAAAGAATGTTGGAAACTTGTAACCATCCAAAGTAGGAAAAGTAAATACTCTGGCAGACAAAGGTTACAGGTTTCCAACATTCTTCAAAATATCTTCTTTTGTGTTCTTTTGTGTTTTGGTGAACAATTTCTTTACTTACATTAAACATACATTTCATTAAACAGTCTTGATTTTACTTTGCTACAGGCAAGCTAACAGAGGGTTTTTATTAGATCATGCCATGGAAACATTGTTTTCATGCGTTATGTTTAGTGACGCTCCATGGAGTACCTTATTCTAATAGCACATTATTCTTGTAGCACATCTGTGCAGGCAAACTGAAGTTCCATTCTTGTTTTTATAAAGGCTGTAAAAGTCACAAAAAAACAAATGGAATCTTCTTGTCCTAAAATGATACCAAATTACAGCTTTCACCAGTGGAGCAGTTCAGATCCAAAAGTACTACAGTGTTTGGAAAGATGTAATGTCTTTTACAGTAGACACATTATTATGACCACCTGCAATGTTCAAAGTAGCAATGGCAAGCTGAGAGTACATGCACGCATTTATTTAATGGATGTTTTTAAAACGTCATAATAAAAGTGTATTTATTTGCAACAGTTACATTAGCAGCAATAATAAGACATTTCTGTTGCACAGTTAATAATCCATGGTGAAGATAATGAGGAAATTACATTGTCCTTCAATTCTCCTTTTCATAGGTGTGTTACAAAAAGCCACATTATAACACAAAAATCCCTCCAGAAAATCATCAGTTCCCAGTTACAGTTTTTTCAATTGTTTTGCGACAAATTTCAAAACCCTGATGTCAATTTTCAAAACTCTAGACACAAAACTCTAAACAGTCACTACTTCTAACTCAGACTCTCCAGTGTTCAAAACTCTGCATGCTCATTATGTACATTATCTTAAAGAAGTCTTGCATTTGCAGGATCATTGGTTCACATGATCCTTTTATCATACAAATACTAAAGGAACAGAACTATAGATCACCAGCACACAAGATGCACATCGTTTCAATAAACAATCTTTAACCATCATTAAATATTGTTGTTTAAAATATATGATACAGGTTTCATTATGGTTTATACATAAGTGTAAAGGGAACAGTATAGATGGTGGATACACTGAACTAGTTTTATTCATTCCATCATAATGGGTTTACTGTAATTTGTTTCTCACTGTACATCCCCATATAGATGATATATGGCAACATATGCAAATTACAATTGGATTCCACATACTGTATATAAAATCTCATAATAGTCAATAATTTGTCAAAATAGTGCAAAAATCCCTTTTTTTAACCAAATCATACATATACGTGTGTGTGTGTGTGTGTGTGTGTGTGTGTGTGTGTGTGTGTGTGTGTGTGTGTTCATATACAGCCATGTGGACACCTATAAAAATATAGGTTATATATTTGTAGGGGTAAAATATATAACATAATAGATAATATATTTACGTAACATACATATCTGTAAATCTAATAGTTTAAAAAATGGCAATATTTTGGCATGTATGACATATTTTATATATGTATAATTCATATGAACTATTATGTCACATATGTAATTTGCATATATTTCTATATATCAGATTTCTATTTTGGGATCTGTGTTATCCATCAGTCTGGTCTTGTGGATTTGGTCACAGGTTCTCCTCTACATCACAGTGGTGTTTTCATTACTCAAAAATCTTGGAAAGAACCTTCCGTCAATGTGAATCCAGGCCTGACATTGGTCTGCTGTGATTGGGCTTTGTTACATACAGTACAGTAATCTCAAATATGAAAGCATTGTCTGTAAAAGTGGTACATGGAACAAAGAAACCATAAATATGGAATAAGGATGAATAAAGATGAAATCTATAGATAATGTAGTCCAGTTGGGTCATCTTCTGTGGTAACTGATGTCATTTGATCTATCCTAAAACTTTCATCATCTAAACATGTAATATTGTACATCAGTTTCAGAGTAATGCAACAGTTATTTGTCATTTTGAGCACTTGTATGAGTTGATAATAACATCATGTTAAATAAATGAATACACATTTATTTTAAATGTAATGTTTGAGTTGCATTTAGAAATGGGATCAATTTGATGTTTAATTGTATTCTATTGAAAAGGTGATCTTAGTTTAATGAACAAAGTATTTTTGACTTGTGTGTATTGTATCCAAGCATTTGGAAAAAAAGAGTTCTGAGTTTTGCAAAAATGTGCAATTTTGGCAATGGTTGTGAATTTTGTGTCTAGAGTTTTGAAAATCGACAATTTTATCTAAATATAATAGTTTTAATAACTCATTTCTAATAATTGATTTCATTTATCTTTGTCATGATGACAGCACATAATATTTTACTAGATATTTTTCAAGACACTAGTATTTAGCTTAACGTGACATTTAACTAGGTTAATTAGGTTAAAGTTAGGGTAATTAGGCAAGTCATTAAGGATGTTTTTTCTGTAGACAATCAAAAAAATATTGCTGAAGGGGGCTAATTGACCTTAAAATGGGTTTTAAAAATTTAAAACTGCTTTTATTCTAGCCGAAATAAAACAAATATAACTTTATATTATAAAATATTATAGGAAATACTGTGAAAAATTCCTGAACCTGTTAACACATAATTTGGGAAATATTTGAAAAAGAAAAAAATGTGTGTGTGTGTGTGTATAAAATCAAAAGTAACTAGTAACTATTTACTTGAAATTTTTTTAAAAGGTACTTTTTTACAATTACTCGAGTAACTTTTAAGATTATTACTTTTACTTGAGTAAAAATTTCTGCAAGTACTTGTACTTTTACTTAAGTATAGATTTTTGATACTCTACCCACCTCTGCCAGCTGGTGGTGTGCGATCTGGTGCAAAATGGCTGCCCTCACGTCATCCAGGTGGATGTTGCACACTGGTGGTGGATGAGGAGATTCCCTTCTATGTGTAAAGCAGCAGAAGACCATACCGGGTGCCACTCCTGTCATCTAAGAACAGGAAACTGAGGCTACAATTCACAAAGGCTCATCAAAATTTGACAATAGAAGATTGGAAAATTGTTGCCTGGTCGAATGAGTCTCGATTTCTGCTGCAACATTTGGATGGTAGGGTCAGAATTTGGCATCAACAACATGAAAGCAAGGATCCATCCTGCCTTGTATCAGTGGTTCAGGCTGCTGGTGGTGTAATCGTGATGGGGGATATTTTCTTGGCACACTCTTTGGGCCCATTAGTACCAATTGAGTATTGTATCAATGCCACCGCCAACCTGAGTATTGTTGCTGACCAGGTCCATCCCTTTATGACCACAGTGTACCCATCTTCTGATGGCTACTTCCAGCAGGATAATGCACAGAGTCACAAAGCGCGAATCACCTCAGACTGGTTTCTTGAATATGACAATGAGTACTCACTGTACTCAAATGGCCTCCACAGTCACCAGATCCCAATCCAATAGAGCACCTTTGGGATGTGGTGGAATGGGAGATTCACATCATGGATGTGCAGCCAACAAATCAGCAGCAACTGTGTGATGCTATCATGTCAATATGGACCAAAATCTCTGAGGAATATTTCCAGTACGTTGTTGAATCTATGCCACGAAGGATTAAGGCAGTTCTAAAAGCAAAAGTGGGTCCAACCCAGTACTAGTAAGGTGTACCTAATAAATGAGTGTATATTTTTAACCATCCCTCCACCCTATCCAAGCCTTGCTAGACCGAACACTTAAATGAACCTCATTGCGAGGCAAGTAAATGATTATTCATCATCTGTATGAAGGGTTTCTTTAATAGTTACATCAAATTAGTTTCATATTAGTTTTTCTTGGTCAATAAAAAGAACCAAATGTACTTTCATCAAGAACATGACCATTACATTTCACTCAGACCTACAATAACAGAATCTTTAATATTTGTTCAAATTGAAAAATTTTCCTGCCCTCATGTTCTTTCTCTTTGTCTTTGGTCTTGTTAAATTAATAATCAAACTTGAAAGGAAAGGGCGCAGGGCACATTTATGCAGGCCCTTTCAATCGTCTCTCCCTTCCTTCCAACATTACATAAGGACACGATGTCTGTAACCTGGCTGCAATCCGTTACATAAGAATAGGAAGAGTCACGTTAAATGTGGAGAGGTTTGTTTGTGCTTCTGTCAGTTTGAGATGATGAAGACATCAGGCCTGCTCTTCAACTTCTTGAACTATGATCCGCCTATATTAATGAGGACTGCTTTGAACAGCCGATTCCCTGGCTTTCATCATTCATGTATACGCCATTATGAGGATTAGCAGCAAAGCCACTGGGAGATATTTGCATATCAAAGACCAGGTGAGGAGAGAATTGTTAATTCAGTACAAGACTAATGCACTGTACGGTGTAGGAAGTACATCACAGTTTATTTCACGTAGATGTAAATGATTAAATATAGGCCTATCTGGCTGATTTTTCATAATGCTTTTTCCCAATAATATTATTATTATTTTATCCTTTTCACATACACGTTTTAAATGCCCGTTTGTGGTGACCCTTGCATGACTTTTTTTTTAATGTGATGCTCATTTAAAATACATTACAAACATCCTAATTATGTTCTGAAATATCTAATATTCCAATTCTCAAATATATGTAAGAACGTGTGATGGGTGATGTGCCACCATGTTAGCCTCTGCTAAAGTGGAGGGATCAGATCTGCTTCATTTACAATTTTAATAGATCAGTTTCTCCCAAAATACAAGGAAGAAAGTGGCTTTTTACCTGGGAGAAGATGGAGTAAATGTTCTAGTAATCTGAACAGCTTGTATCGAATAGCACACACTGTCCGATTCTGTTTAAGAATAATTATTACATTGGTGTGATCGTATGTATTAAATGGTTAATACTGAAATACTAACTATTTAACCAACAAAAAACTATGTTTTACCATTATTTTGTTGCAGAAAATCATATAAACACTCACTGGCCACTATTTTAGGTACACCTTACTAGTACCAGGTTGGCCCCCTTTTGCCTTCAGAACTGCCTTAATCCTTTGTGGCATAGCTTCAACAAGGTACTGGAAATATTCTCGGATATTTTTGTCCATATTGACAGGATATCATCATGCAGTTGCAGATAGTAATGAGCGTAAAGTGTGCCAACAAAATATCCCCCACACCATTACACCACCAGCAGCCTAACCGTTGAAACAAGGCAGGATGGATCCTTGCTTTCATGTTGTTGATGCCAAATTCTGACCCTACATCCAAATGTCACAGCAGAAATCAAGACTCATCAGACCAGGCAACATTTTTCCAATCTTCTATTGTCCAATTTAGGTGAGCCTGTGTGAATTGTAGCCTCAGTTTCCTGTTTTTAGCTGACAGGAGTGGCACCCGGTGTGGTCTTCTGCTGCTGTAGCCCATTCGCCTCAAGTTTGGACGTGTTGTGCATTCAGAAATGCTCTTCTGCATACCTCGGTTGTAACAAGTGGTTATTTGAGTTACTGTTGCCTTTCTATCAGCTTGAGACCATTCTCCCCTGACTTCTGGCATCAAGGCATTTGCGCCCACAGATCTGCTGCTCACTGGTTATTTTCTCTTTCTCTGTAAACTCTAGAGATGGTTGTGCGTGAAAACCCAGAAGATCAGCAGTTTCTGAAATACTCAGACCAGCCCGCCTGTCATCAACACCCTTGCCACTTTCAAAGTGACTTTAATCATGGTTCTTCCCTAATCTGATGCTCAGTTTGAACTGCAGCAGATCGTCTTGACCATGTCTAAATACCTAAATACATTGAGTTGCTGCCATGTGATTGGCTGAATAAAAATTAGCATTAACGAGCAGTTGGACAGGTGTACCTAATAAAGTGGCTTGTGAGTGTATATATATTTTTATATATTCAGCTTTTTCCTATATATATATGCCATGAGTCTTGCTTGTAAACAAGTACATGGTTGATTTGGTTTTGATGGATTTGGCTAATGTAATAAAGTATTTAGCTTATATAGCTTATGTTGTTCATTATTATTGAAATTTGATGTGCTTTGTGCAGTAGTGTTGTCCCACAAGGAAATGAAGCATAAGGCAAACATAATTCATTCAACCCGTCTCTCTTGTGGTGATTTGCAGACTCTGTTCAGAATGTGTGTGGTTTTTCTGTGTTTAGGAGAGAGCTCTGATCTTATGCTTTTCATTATGTTTGTACTATTGTTTGCATCTACAATACATTTACAGCTTGCATTACTTACAGTCTGGTATGATACAATAGAATAGCAATTTCTAAGTGAAAATTGTTTTTACATCTTTTTTCTATTATAATTTTTTTGCCGTCTTCATAAAACCTGGATAACAACCTAATGTGACCCATTTGCTCTCTGCAATTATAGGATATCAGCTTGAACCTTTCATTCAGATCATTTAATCACTGGCCTGCAAAGAAAATTACTCCTTTATGTTGTGTTTTTAGAGAATACTGCACTTGAATACAAATGTGGTTTTCACAAGAAGGAGAAAAAAGCTGAGCTCAGAGATACAAGAGAGACACTGTCTGTATCTTTAATGTTCCTCAGATAAACTGAGCCATGTCTCAAGTGCTGAGACCAGTAACAAGTCCAGAGAACAAAATGTTCTGAGCTTGGTCTTGGTAATTGATGTTCTAGCAGCATCGTGCTTGACGCATCAGGTTCTGGATAACGTTGTTGTGTTGGTAGGACCACGATGGCATGCTTTGTTTTATAATTGGTCATGGCATTTTTCAGATATGAGGATGACTGATGCTGATCAGCTGATTCTTTTCCTACTGTATTGTTAATTACTGGCTTCATACACTATATACAAGCTTTTATACAAACAAAGCTGTGTGGAATATTACATAAGAAAAAGCTGTTTTATGTTTTCCTTTTGCCATCATGTTGACAGATGATGGACAGATTTTCTCAACAATGACATTGTTTTCTTGTGTTATGCATTACTGCAGCTGGTTCCTGTTTGCCCTACTGTTATTTAAACAGCTTTAAATTCAAGTTCACAGTCATTTTCCTATTCATAATATGGTTACGTACAGTGGAGAACCAAGATTTTTCAAAACAATAATTTAGCATTTCTGCACCACTTTTTTACCACAAAAACTATTTTTAGGACTTTGTAGGACTTCTTAATGCTTCTCTCTGAGACCAATTTCTAAACATTTAAGCTATGAACACCAAACTCGGGTCAAACCTTCAGGATGTTTTGACTAAATTAGATTTGTGAGAAGGACATACATGTAGCATATATGCTGACCATGAAATATTCTAATAATATGTCAAATCATTCTAGTAAATTACTTTACATGCTAGCAACATGTTAATTCATGCTAGCAATGTGCTGAAACATGCAAGCCATATGTTTAAACCTTCTTGCCAAATATTAAAACATGTTGATGTATACTATCAACATGTTAAATTGTTAGAGTTAGGCATGTGTCAAAACATTTTATAAACATAATAGCAGAATCATACCAACATAATACCATATCGTACCATAAATTATGTTAGAAACTTGTGAACATGACAATGTGTCATGGATTGGTCAGGCTCTCACGACCCCCACTCACGAAGATCACCATCACCTGACTTCTAATGAGCACACAGCTGCATCACATTCACGAGCACCAGATAAAAGCACAGCACTCCAGTCGCTCATTGTCCGGGCTCGTCTCGACGAAAGCGGACAACTGAGCGACCACTCAGCGTAGTCATCCTCAGCTAAAACAAACGATTTACTTACCTGTTCTCTTTGTATTCCTCCTAGTCTTCCTGGTCCTCCCGAATCGTCCTGTCTTCCAGTCCTTCCAAGTCTGTGTCATCCTCTGTCAGCTGTATCTGGTGTGTGCTGTCCATCCTCGTGTATTCCTGTTACCCAGCCACGGAGGAAAAGACCCCAACATCATTCCTGATCCTCCTGGCTATCCTTCATGTGCTCCTTGTTGTCATTTAATAAACACCCTAACGTTTCCTTACCTCTGTCTCCTGTCCGCTTCATAACAGAAGCCCGGACCCATAACGACGACAACATGAGCACCCCCGATCACCTTCAAGAGCTGGTGGACCAGTTGAAGCGGATTCTACAGCCACCAGCTCCACTTTCCAACGCACCACCAGCACCGAGCACTTCCGCCTCCACAGTTTCTTCTTCGGCCCTTCCTTCCAGTCCCATGGCCCGACCAGCGCCCTACTCAGGCGGAGCGGGGGAGTGCAATGGTTTTCTGTTACAATGTTCCCTCATATTCGAAATGCAACCTTCTCTATATCCCACAGATAAGTCGAAGATCGCCTACATCGTATCTCTACTCTCTGGACCTGCACTTAAATGGGCTGAGACGATCTGGAACCAAGCCGGGCCGGTCATGAATTCCATCACTACCTTCACGGAGTATTTCAAAGAGGTGTTTGGACGTTCTGATGGGGAAGTAGCCGCTGGAGAGCAGCTGTATCATCTAAAGCAAGGTACTCTATCTACACAGGAATATGCTCTCCGGTTTCGCACTCTAGCAGCTGCAAGTGGATGGAATGAGAGATCGTTGTTGACCACGTACCGGCTCGGCTTGGAACCCACTCTCCGAATCCAACTGGCCACATTAGATGATACAATGGGTCTGGAGAGATTCATCCAACATTCTCTCCGATGTTCCGATCGTCTCCGTTCCTATCAACAGGACACCATCACCCCCTCGTCTGCACTCCTCCAATCGCCTGAGTCAACAGCCTCTCCAGAACCAGAACCCATGATAATAGAGTCTGGAAGACTGACATCAGCGGAACGACAGAGGAGGCTGACCCGGGGTCTGTGTCTATACTGCGGTGTCAGTGGACACACCCGTATGGAGTGTCCCCTTCGTCCCATTCGGACTTCAGTGAGTGTATTCAGTACGAATATTGAACAATGTAAACCACTTACTACCACCGTACAAATAACTACTGCCTCTATTTCTCTCCTTGTCACAGCCCTCATCGACTCCGGGTCAGCAGGGAACTTCATCTCCCAATCCCTCTGTCGTCAACTCCACCTCCGTACTGAGGCGTCCTCGCATATATACCAGATACAACCGATAACCCAGTGCACTCGATCTTCGACCCGTATCCATCGACAATGCGAAGACATCCTTCTTCAAGTGGGGTTGTTACATCAAGAGAGGATTCAATTTCTGGTTCTGGAGGGTGCAAATATGGACATCATTCTAGGGCGCCCGTGGCTGGTGAAGCACGATCCCATCATCTCTTGGGGCACAGGAGAGATAAAGAAATGGGGATCTGGATGTACACCTGCCTGTTTTCCAAATCTCCCTCTTCAAGGTCGGAACCCCATTTCTTTGTTTGCAACATCGGTCGAGAGCCCTCCTGAGAAGCAGTCTATCCACATTCCTAAGGAGTACAGCTCCTTTCATGATGTCTTCTGCCCCAAGAGAGCTTCCCAGCTACCGCCGCATCGGCCATGGGACTGCGCGATCGACCTAGTTCCAGATGCCCAGTTGCCAAGAGGTAGGATCTACCCGCTCTCGCTTCCAGAGAATCAGGCAATGGAAGATTACATAAGGGAGGCTCTGAGTCAGGGGTACATACGTCACTCAAAATCACCAGCCGCCTCAAGCTTCTTCTTTGTGGCCAAGAAGGACGGAGGGCTGCGTCCATGCATCGACTACAGGGTCCTAAATAACGGTACAGTAAAATACCGATATCCCCTTCCTCTGGTACCAGCCGCTTTGGAACAGCTCCGAGAAGCTAAAGTCTTCACTAAATTGGACCTCCGCAGCGCGTATAATCTGATAAGAATACGTGAGGGGGACCAATGGAAGACAGCATTCGTGACCCCTACTGGCCACTATGAATATGAGGTCATGCCTTACGGTCTGGTCAACGCCCCCTCCGTATTCCAAAACTTCATTCATGAAGTCCTCCGGGAGTTTCTTCACCACTGTGTAATAGTGTACATAGATGACATCCTCATTTACTCCCGGAGTGAGGCCGAACATCGCCAACACGTTGCGGAGGTCCTACACACATTGAGAGAACATCACCTCTACCTCAAAGCGGAGAAATGCTCATTCCACCAGAAGTCGATTCATTTCTTGGGATACATCATTGACCAAACCGGTATACGTATGGATGGGAAGAAAATTGAGGCTGTTCTATCCTGGTCAGAACCCACTTCCATTAAGGAGCTCCAGAGGTTTCTTGGGTTTGCTAACTTTTATAGACGGTTTATCAAGGACTACAGCAGGATTACATCACCTCTCACTAATCTCCTCAAGGGTAAACCCAAAGGACTGGAGTGGACCAAAGAAGCAGCCGCAGCCTTCCGCCTTCTTAAGAAGGAGTTCACAAGGGCCCCACTCCTGACTCATCCTGACCCAAATCTTCCTTTCGTGGTGGAAGTGGACGCATCCACCACCGGCGTCGGGGCAGTATTATCTCAACATCATGATACACCGCCCCGACTGCATCCCTGTGCCTATTTCTCTCGGAAGTTGAGCCCGGCGGAGCAGAATTACAGCATAGGAGACAGGGAGCTTCTAGCAATCAAGCTAGCCTTGGAGGAGTGGCGTCACTGGTTGGAGGGAGCCAAACATCCGTTCCAGGTGATCACAGATCACAAAAACCTCCAATACATCAAAGAGGCCAAGAGACTATGTCCACGTCAAGCCAGATGGTCACTTTTCTTCTCACGTTTTGATTTCTCCATTTCCTATCGTCCAGGACCCAAGAATCTAAGAGCAGACGCTCTCTCTCGTTTACACGAGCATCATGATCATGAAGAACTCCCAACGAAGATTCTTCCCGAACACATCTCCATTTGTCCGATCACCTGGAACGCTCCTCCAGTCGTTGCCACTCCGGAAGCCCCTGCTCCGCCGGGATGCCCTCCTCATCGGCAGTTCATACCACCTGAACACCGGGTAGATCTGATCCACTCCTTACATACCTCGCTAGGCACTGGACATCCAGGGATCAACAATACTCTCTCGCTAGTATCCCAACGATTCTGGTGGCCAAACATGGCAAGGGATGTGAGGCAATATGTTCAGGGCTGTAAGGACTGTGCCCAATCCAAGAGCCCACGTCATCTACCCGCTGGAAAGCTCCATCCCTTGCCGATTCCGAACCGTCCCTGGTCACACCTAGGAGTGGACTTTATCACTGACCTCCCTTCGTCAGAAGGTAATACCTGTATTCTAGTCATAGTAGATAGATTCTCAAAGTTTGTCAAACTAATCCCTCTGAAAGGTCTTCCCACAGCCTTTGAAACTGCCGACAATATCTTTAATCAAGTCTTCAGGTCATTTGGTATTCCAGAAGATATGGTGTCGGACAGAGGTCCACAGTTCATCTCACGTCTATGGAAAGCCTTCTTCAAGCTCCTAGGTGTGGCCGTCAGCCTCTCTTCTGGATATCATCCCCAAACCAACGGGCAGACAGAGAGGAAGATTCAGGAGGTGGGACGGTTCCTGAGGACCTTCTGCAGTGGTCACCAGAACTCCTGGAGCCAGTATTTGGGCTGGGCAGAATATGCCCAAAATTCACTGCGGCAACCCTCCACCGGACTCACGCCATTCCAGTGCGTCCTGGGCTTCCAACCACCGCTCTTTCCCTGGGATGGCGAACCATCTGATGTCCCCGCAGTGGATCACTGGTTCCGGGAGAGCGAGAGAGTCTGGGACGAGGCTCATCAACATCTGCAGAGGGCAGTCCGTCGAAGCAAGGTAACCGCCGATAGGAGAAGGTCTGAAGAACCCAGATACACACCCGGACAAAAGGTGTGGCTATCCACCCGGGACATACGCATGCGACTGCCCTCTCGCAAGTTAAGTCCCCGATTTGTTGGTCCCTTCACCATCGTGGAACAGGTTAACCCCGTCACCTACAAACTACAATTACCCTCTCACTACCGTATTCACCCTACATTCCACGTATCACTCCTGAAACCCTATCACGATCCTGTTCTTCCCTCCACAGAGCCTGACCACGAAGAGGAACCCCCTCCTCCACTGCTCCTAGAAGAAGGAGCCGTCTACGCAGTGAAGGAGATCTTGCGTTCCCGACGTCGTGGTGGCCAGTTGGAGTACCTGGTGGACTGGGAAGGGTACGGCCCCGAAGAAAGGACATGGGTTCCCAGAGCTGATATTCTCGATCCTAGTCTCATGGTGGAGTTTCATGAGAGCCACCCTGAGTTCCCAGCGCCTAGAGGCAGAGGGAGACCACCACGGCGTCGGAGGTGTCGGCCCTCAGGAGCGGGCCCTGGGGAGGGGGGTACTGTCATGGATTGGTCAGGCTCTCACGACCCCCACTCACGAAGATTACCATCACCTGACTTCTAATGAGCACACAGCTGCATCACATTCACGAGCACCAGATAAAAGCACAGCACTCCAGTCGCTCATTGTCCGGGCTCGTCTCGACGAAAGCGGACAACTGAGCGACCACTCAGCGTAGTCATCCTCAGCTAAAACAAACGATTTACTTACCTGTTCTCTTTGTATTCCTCCTAGTCTTCCTGGTCCTCCCGAATCGTCCTGTCTTCCAGTCCTTCCAAGTCTGTGTCATCCTCTGTCAGCTGTATCTGGTGTGTGCTGTCCATCCTCGTGTATTCCTGTTACCCAGCCACGGAGGAAAAGACCCCAACATCATTCCTGATCCTCCTGGCTATCCTTCATGTGCTCCTTGTTGTCATTTAATAAACACCCTAACGTTTCCTTACCTCTGTCTCCTGTCCGCTTCATAACACAATGCTTGTTAAACAGGTTAAAACATGTTAATGAAAGCAATCAGCATGTTAAAACATGTTAGATATGTGGTGAAAATGATTAGAAACGTGCTAATTTATGGTAAGGACATGCTTAACATGGCAGTGATATTGTTATTCAATCAGTCAAAACATCAGAAACATGTTTTGTTTATAGAGTGGAGGAATTATGACATTACATTGTATGCTAATCAGCTGATAGCATAAAACTGGTTCCCTCGATAAAATCCCCATAGGATTTTCCTGTAGGCTTTTGAAGATTGCAAATAATAATCTCTGTGTTCAAACACTGTTCATTACACGAAAATACATCTTTTAGCACTTTTGGATTTTAAACGCAAGAACTGAAAAGCTAACATTAGACTATAAACGGACTACAGTGCCTTCGGGGCGCTCGCCTGTGACGTCAGCACCACCCTGCTACAGACAACTTTTCAAGCTTATTTTTAGAAATATGCTCCATGACAAAGATTTATTCTCTCGGTTTATTATATTATAATCCACCCTGTATATTATAAACAAATAAATAGGCAAAAACACATAGACCAATGTGCCTTTTGGATAGTTTTTATGTGGGAAATACATCTTGTTTTGCTTTACGGTTGTAGTAAAAGTTTTAAAACTATATGTATAAATGTGCCTACATAGTATTATCATAAGTCTAAATTAGTGTATCGCTCGTGTGCACACAGCCTGCTTACCTTAGTAACAGACGACAGAAATGAGGCGTGAGGGACCAGTCTATATGCCTGCAAGTTCCATCATGGACACAGAACACTCAATATTCTTTTTTTGTCACGAAGTACAGCGAAAAGCAGCTCATACAGTCACATATGCTATAAGATTTAAAGGAGGAGTGTAAATATTGCAGTTATGACAAAAAATTAAATGTGTTGAAAACTGACGAAAAATCAATTGATCACCTTAAAATTACAGTTAACATGTACATGTATTTTTTACACATTCATTCACACATTTGCATTACTGGGAGCAGAAAAGAGACAGGCTGCACTGGTAAGCATTATCTTCCTAATATAGTTTAATTAAAATAAATGATCAACAAATTAATCTTTACAGTCTTTACAAGTGAAGGCATTATCTACACACAATATGAATGCACAAAAGAAAAATACTACAAACTATAAAATACTATTCATGAAAATACCTAAATAACAGACAAATCCAAATGCCCAACGCAAGTGGGCTGCGTTCCAGACCAGTTCAGCTTAAATGACGTATAATGTCTCCGACACCGCCTATAGTCCCATTTAGCAACTTAATAATGACCGTCTTTTTAAAGAAGTGTAATCAATTAAAAAATCAAGAGTGTGGTGTAACTGATGTGTTTTATGTCGTAGAATAAAGCGTGAAAGTATCTTGAGTTTGTGTCAGCCACGGACCTTATCTTAGCGGTTTAACCGAAATCCCATTCAAAAAACCCATTGACTTTGAGACGAGGGAACCGGCACTGCTAAAAACTTCAACTCCACACAACTCCACACAGAAATACCAACTGACCCAGCAGGGACTCGAACCAGTGCTAACCACTGAGCCACAGTGTTGCCAATACTACATCATGCAGTGCGTAGATGTTAATCTGGTTGAAGCATGTTAGAAACAAAGGCTATTACATCATGTTAATTGATAAAGTATGTTATTAACATGTAAACTAATTTATGCTAACTTGCTTATTACAGAGATGTATATTTATTGTTTTTGTTTTCATCTGAAAGATGTATCTGCAATGTGTTTGTGAGACATTGAACATACTGTAGTACTGTAGTGCATATGCATGTACTGAATACAGAGCTGATGATGAAATGTTCTTCACACACTGCAAAACCCCTACCTGTTAAAATAAAGTGTTCTCCTGGCTGCAGTATTGATTAGTGTTCATCACAGTGTACAGGCCGGAACAGGCAGAGGGAGAAAAGTTTAGCTCAGCGCTGCTGAGTCAGTGGTGAATTGCACATAGATCTGTGTGTGAGAGAGAAGTGTCAGCATGAGAAGGAGGTGCCAATGAGGAACCAGTGTGAATTACACATCGTCATGCAACGTTCGGCACTTAAACTTGAAGATTAGTGCAGTGGAAATGGTCAAGAGAGTTTGTTGTTTTCATCTATATTAATGTCTGATCTAGAAATCAGGTGTAAGATTTTTGCATGATTTATGCCGAGTTCAGACTGCATGATTTTAATCCTGATTTTTGACTCGCCGACAGGATTTTAGAAATCGCTGACAAATGCCTGAAATCACAGGCAAATCGGTGCTCTTTCACGTGAGTGACAGTCGCACAGTATGAACTATCAAGGACACGATATGAAAGAATCGCAGGTGAGGGCCAGGTGAGCAGCACAAGTTTCTAAAGCTAAAGCCTTCTTTTTCTATTATGTAGTTAATAACGAAAGATATATTACGTGACCTTGCATTGTTTGTCACTTCTCGCGTTTGTTTGGTTGTGAGAAGTAGTTTGGACAAAGTTTTCTGTGATTCTTCCTATTTTAAAGTCATGCAGTGTGAACTCTCCTGTCGCCGATCCATCCTACAGTGTAAACACAGCACCGACAGAACGCTAACCCAGATAGTCATGCAGTGTGAAAACATCCGTGACACGACTACTTTGAAAATCATGCAGTTAGCCACCAAATATTTTAGATTTTCATTATCAAATGTGTCAAATACAAAAATACAAATTTGAGAAAGATTTTAGGCCAGGATCATATTTATATTTTGACCTATTCTTCTATTTGGAAGCTGCTAATATATATAGAGTAAACTGATAAATGCAAATATTTATTTTATTTGATATTTATTTTTCTAAGCCTGATTACAAAAACAAAATGCATACATATTAATGCAAAAAAGATCTTTCATTGCTATAAAATATTTCCAAACTGCAACTCTGAAATTCTCTTTTTTTTTTGCCTCCTACACTGATGACATCATGTCTTTACTGGAGCATAAACTAAAGTGTCTGCTGAGTCACATCATGTGAAATGCACCAGGCATAACCCTCATGGACAGCAGCACACATTGAAAAGATGTAAATAATCCATAATTTATTGTCTGATCGTTCATTTTTCTTATAGAGATGATAATAATAACATTAAAAATGTTCAATTACTGTTACTTGTAGTCATTCAGCAGATGTGATTTACAAATGAGGAAGGCAATAAGCAACTCATCATAAAGAAGTATACAGAAGTGACACTTATACAAAGTACTGATATCTATTTACAGTAAATAAGAGCTAATGCAGCACTTATCAACCAATATCTGTATGTCTAATGAAATATTGTACATATATTGCGGATGGCCAGCAGACTTTTTTTCCGTTTTGAGGCATAATCCTGCAGTTTGACTTCCAAAATATCAAATCACATTACCTGATTGCGCAATTATTCATTTATTCATTCAATCATTCATTTTCTTTTTGGCTTAGTCCCTTTATTAATCAGGGGTTGCCACAGCAGAATGAACCACCAACTTATCCAGCGGATGCCCTTCAAGCTCCAACCATCACTGGGAAACAATCATATACAATAGTTTTATTTTGCTAGCCACGATTTTATCTGTTGCTTAATGCACTGAACGCTACAGCATGTGGAGCCACAGCCATCACAGATTACTGATATAGAACTCTGGATAAGTTTTGCACAAGTCTGTTTTCAATAGGTCTAGGCTGTTGTAAAGTCTTGCATTTATCAGAGCTCTTTGGTCATGTTTTAGCAATATGCTAATAGCCTCTGATTCAATGACCTATGCTAAGCTAAGCTAAGTATTAGACATGTAGATCAGCTAAATGGATCCAAAAGTGGTAATATAGGAGAGACCATGAAATAAACCTATTTTTAAAAAAAGTGTTCCTTTAAAGACAATTGAGATCCCAGATCAAATGTCATATTTGTCTATCTTTTAGCAGAATATGTGCATATGCGTGTTGAAAACTTTGTGCTCTTGGAATTTTGAACTCTTCTGCTAAACATATTATTTTACTTTGGAGGATTGAACTTGAGTACTAGTTTAAAAGAGCCCTGAAGGGTTTTACTGATGAACAGTGTACTGTTTGAGTGCTCCAAACAAACAAGGGCCTTGTGGATGGCTATCACAAATCATAAAAATAGTCATGGATCATCCAGATAATGGCACACTGTACTTTTGAACAGGATCAGATGTGTAAGGTCAGACAAAATAACAAGCATTTAGATTATAATCCCACTTACTTTGTTAAAGTGATAGTTCATCCTAAAATGTAAACGTTCTCATCATTTACTCTCCCTCATTTGGTTCCAAACCTTTGAGTTTCCTTTTTCTGTTAAACACAAAAGAAGATAATTTAAAAATTGTTAGAAACCTGCAATCGTTGACTTCCATAGTAGAAAAAACAAATACTACGGCAGTCAATAGTTACAGGTTTATAACATTTTTCAAATAATCTTCTTTTGTGTTTAACAGTGCTTTTCAAAAAAAAATTTGTGTTCAGTAGGAAAAAAGTGAGTAAATGATGACAGAATGTTTAGTTTTGGGTGAGCTATTCCTCTCCCTAGCTTTCCCCTAACTTATTAACACCCTTCATATATGCAATGGTGGTTCCGGGTGCTCCGGTTTCTACTGTGAATTGAATAAAACTAAATTGGACATAGTGTATGAGCGTGTGTTTAAATGCGAGAGTTTATTGGTGTTTCCCAGTACTGGGTTGCAGCTGGAAGGGCATCTGCTGTGTAAAACTTATGCTGGATAAGTAGGTGGTTCATCCCGCTGTGGTGAATATATGGACTAAGCCGAAGGAAATGAATGAATAAATATATATGCAATGGGAATGCAAATCTATTAGCATAAATGCATATACTAAATATGTCAAATAATTTACCTGTAAAATATAATCTGTGTATTTTGTGCTGAGATAAACACTGAGCTGTTGTGATCTGGTGTCATTGTTTTTTCCCACCAAAGGCCTGTAACCCAGATAACCATGTTGTAATTGCAGGCAAAGGGAGTTCCCAAACTCTGGATCCTGTTTTCCTCTTTTTCAATTCACAGCATTGTTTGCAGAAGCAGGCGGTCATGCTGGATGGTCAGGAGGTCTCACCGTGGCCTGGCCTTCTTTTCCCAGCACTCGGAACATTGCCTGGCTGAAGTGACCTCACCTATTGTTCCACCTCACATTCAAACACACTGAACACAAAGGTGACGTCCTCGTTTGCCTTGCTGCTAAAAAATAAAAGCTGCATGGATTTTGGTGTGCAAAATCTAGCGCTGTCAGAAACAAAACTCACAAACACATGTATATGTATATCCTTTTGTTGTATTTGATGTTGTTTTCGCACAGACTGAGCATTTTGCTAATTAAGACCTCAGTGCACCACCAGGAGCCATGTTTCACGAGTTCACACTTGCAATAGTTTCAGAATAAAGCATATTTGGCGTGCTGTCTGGGGAGAGGGCTCTGAGCTCGGGGAAGACACCCAAACTCGAGTTATTCCTTTTATCAGGAAACAGAGAGGAATTGGGATTCGAGCGAAGTATCTAGCCCGGCCCCAGAATGCTCCTCCCGGGATTGTAATGCTTAAGAGGTGAGGTGACGGGGTGGTGGAGGGATGCTAAAGTCGTAAGATGCTGCAGGTAAGACAGCTTTGGTATATATAGGGGTTTGGTCAAGAACTGATTGGATAATAGAATAATTGTCAAATGACGTATTTGATACTGAAACTTCTGCGCGTGCTCCTCCCGAAATTTGTTTATAAAACATCACGTGGTCATTTTGTTTTGCCTTTATATTTTTGTTTGACTCTCAAAGTGCTGGTAGCCTTTGACTTGCATTTCATGAATCACTAAAGACCACAGTTTCAGCTAAAATCTTTTTAAAGGTCCCATGAAATCAAAATAAAGTTTTTTTATGTTAGAATCAGTATTGTTAGTTTTTAGAGTATCTCTAAGCTAGTGTGACCAAAAACAGTGACAAAATTTGCATTTAGAAGATATTTACTGATATTAACATGTAAAGCTTGTAGTCACCTCTGCCTATATGGGGCAACGATTTTTTTCACGTTACCTCATACTTAAGTTTCTTCAAATCCTGACCAGTCAGATGCTCTCTAGTATCTGACATGCCCTTGCTTTTCATTTGATGCGCTTGAGCTCAACCACTCTCACTGGCATAGTGGTGATGAAAACAAAACATTATTGGCTGTTTTGTAAAGGGGAGGAGCTACAATATGTCCCCCCCTCTCTTCGTGTTTCGGTTGAGATTACATCAAACATGCAAACTTTACACAGAAATGCCAACTGGCCCAGTCAGGACTCAAACCAGCGACCTTCTTGCTGTGAGGTGACAGTGCTAGCCACTGAGCCATCATGCAGCCCCATAAGAATCACAGTTTCTGTTCAAATCTTTTCTTTTTAATGTTCTGAAATTATTAATTTGCTTAAATATCAGCCACATGAACACAAATATTTCTCAATTCACTTTGTATATGATCTTTAACAAGTAAAGCACTTCAGAATACGCATCAAATCAGAAAGACAAAATACAAAAATATTCTCTCCAAAATTGCCAGTAAATAAAATTATTGCAAAAGCATAAGAAACTCGTTGGATTAATCTTGAATTAGAACAAAAAATATGCATGATTCAATCATTTATATTTTATTTACAACAAACTTACATTCTAAGCACTTTAAAAATAATTAATGATTTTTTATCCAGTGTGCAGTATACCAATATAAGAAGTTTAATTTGGTACAATTGAAAAAACAAATAAACAATAAATGGCATGATGCAGTTCCAATTTTGCAAAAATAAATTATTTATACTGAAAATGGGTTATTTTTTTCAGTAAACTTTAAGTTTCAGTGGACTTTTGAGTTGAATTTCATTATTTATTGATCTTTTTATTTTACTTTTTAAAGTAAAAGTTGAGTACTTGACTTTTTAATTAAAAAATGTAGTGTAGATTTTGCAAATAATTAGACATTTAAGATACTGCAATGTATTCAGATGTTCTGCCTTTAGTAAACATAGAGTTATAAAATACACCCATTGGATTTAACAGCATCTACAATACATCCTAGTTGTACAGCTACAACTCCTAAAAATTAAATGCAATTTAAGAATTTTAGCCGAAATAGATGTGGACAAAACAAAAACAGTTTACCGGATGCTTCTGTCAAATAGGAAATGAATGGAATCGCAATTATTTAAACAATTAAAAGCATTCATGCTAGTTTCTATCCACATAGCTGCTACTTATAAATCAGCTGCATTGTTTAAGGTTACAGTAAACTCATCTGATGGATTGCAAACTACTCTTAATCAAGTTAAGCCACATTCCTTCAGTACAGAGCAGTCATTGTAATTCACGACCCTGTTTGTGAGAACATACCTATGATGCCTGTACTAGTGGCTAAGTGTAACAGTCGTTTTTCATTTCCCATTTTGAGTATCGGCTTAACTTCTGATCAAAGAGAGGAGAAGCTTTGTGCTTTCTGCTGCAATCTTGAGTCAGTTAATTGAAAATCTTCAACTTTCATCTCAGCTAGACATGTTTTCCTCTCGTTTCAACACAAGCCAGTAAATATATGCAAAACAACAAGCCTGCGTGAATAGATGACATCAGTGCATTAACGGCTTCCCCGCTTTGCGCTGGGAAAGTGATGATGACTAACCCGTGTGCGTACACTTTCAGTTCAGTCCCAGGTTTCTGCATGGTGCTTTCTCAGGACATTCCCACATACGTGAGGCCACAGCAGGAGCACAGATGGCTGATCTTTACAAATGTGTTTGAAACTTTAGCTGCAAATTTATCCTTCACATGAATGAAAATCTGAATAACTCTTATATCTTAGACATCTATCAGTCAGTTTGTTTGTTCATCTGTCGTCTGTCTGTCTGCCTATCTAATGTATTTGTCTGTTTGTCTGGCATTTATTTTGTTTTGTTAAGAAAAATACATGATGCATTCTAATTTACTCTGCAAGAAAAAAAAAACATTTATCTATCTGTCTGTCTCTCTTTTGATAACCAGACACTATATTTTTACAAGACCTGTGTAAGTCTAAATGCTGAAACAAAAACAGTTGAGTTCATTGTTGTTCCACTGAAGAAATTAATGCAGGTTTGGAGCCATCTGTTCCTTTAAAGTACAATTAACCCTGCCGTAAATGTGATATCTGGGGATCCATTTTCAACTCTCTCAGCATTAAGGTTTTTAAAATGGTACAACATGTGCAAATAGGCATTCCTCCACCTACATGGGCACAAGTACATAGACTCACAGTTCATCCAGATATGAATTTCCCAGCTGTAGCCCGCAGTGGTGTGATTCATAAAGGCTGGGCTGAGAGCAGCAGTACAGACTTTGGAAACCGCAGGCCACCGTTGTAAACTTGGGTTTTAACAGGGATCTGATCTCTATGGAGACAACAGGGAGATTCACCAGCCCACATACTCTCTGATGTTCTACTGAATCAGATAAAAAACCCGGTAACCCTTTCACTCTTCTTCAACTTCTTCATCAAGTCTCAACTATTCTTGCTTTATTGCAGCTTTTGGTTAAATTCATTTGATCTGGGACAAGCTTTAATGTAAGTGTCACCAGTTTTAAGCCATATATGTATAGATGACACATTTGAGCTCTTTATCCACTGTCACAGTAAACGTATTCTTCTAATGAGCAGAACATTGAGCAGGCTGTTGTTGTAAAAACTTGTCCAAACCAAAATGTCCACATTTGATATTCTTTCACTGCAGACAATGTGATGGTTTGGGATTTTAAAGGTGTCATATACTGCATTGGTTTAATAAGTTAAATTGTTCTCTGATATCAGGTTTATGGCTTCGGTAAGTTCAAAAAATACCCAGAAATGGTTTTATAAGCTCATTTATTACTCCATAAAATATCCATAGAATCAGAAGGTCCATGATTAACCATATATGGCTTGTGTCATGAATATTAATGAGCTCTGCTGTGACAAGAGGGATAGAGATGCATGGTGTTATATTTTGAAGCTACAGTCAAAGAAAAACACAGCCAGGAATTATTATCAACCTCTGCATGAAGAGATGACATTTGAGCAGAGTGTTTGTTGAAACACGCATCAAATTAACAAAATAGGTAACTAAACATACCATATGCCTTTTCAGAGTGGAGATGAATAAATGTATACTCTGTAAATCTTGTATTTTGCATCCTGAGGCGAGTTTAAAACATGTCTCTTGCTGTCATTACCAAATAACGCACAGTAAACAATTTGTCGCTCGCATATTCTAAATGTCCCACATATATAATAAGTGAAATGTACACTTAAAAATAACTAAGGGAGGAAAATTATCACTGTTGTCTCACTAAAAAAGGTGTTGCTTATTAAATGCAGCATTAGACGTGCATATTAATGATCTCAGAGCTTTTTTATGATCTCAGAGCTTGATGACATAGCTGCTTGTCAGGTCCGGATGAACGACCCAAATTTGGCATACATGCATATGAAGAGGGCATGGCCCTCGTCACAGTTTTTGTTTTGTCTTCTGATTGGCCCATTGTCCACCAGAGTTTTACACTTGTGGAATTTACATGAGAGCAAGGAAACAGTGGTGTCTGAGGCTCATAGTTTGCCCATTTCCATATATTGATCTTTTATTATTTTACTATGCCTTGGTATACTAAGATTTTCAATATAGGGCACCTTTTAATGTCACAGGTTATTAAATGACAGTAATTCTCTAATGTTGCATCACCTAATGCTTTTTTGTATTGAGTTAGTTTAGGAAGATCATAGTTCTGTTAAAAAATATATATACATATATATATTCTGGTGTGCAGTACTTGCTCTCGAGTGTTCACTAACTGGCTTTGATGGTTGCAACATGGCAAACAAATATGTATTGAAACCGATAGAAACAGCTGTTGTTGTGACATTTATTTTTATATTTTTAAATTCCAAGCCAGTGATTTACTCAGACATTTGGAACTTAAAAATATCATCAATATAATCCACATTTCCATTAATGACCAATTTCAAATACTTCAAATTTAAATGTGTCAATTATAAAAAAACTTGTTTTTATACTGGCTTGAGGTGTTTTTTTGGGAAACTTGAGCAAAAGGAATATTAATTTATAAATTTTATCAGGGGTCGCCACAGCATAATGAACCGCCAACTATTCTGACATGTTTTACGCAGTGGATGCCCTTCCAGCTGCAACCCAGTACTGGGAAACACCCTATACACTCCCGCATTCACACATGCACTCATTTACTAAGGCCAATTTTGTTTACCCAATTTACAGTGCTAACCACTGACCCACTGTGCCACCAAAAAGGAATATTGTAAATGAAAATTTCTTCATTCAAATGCAACCCTGTGAGCATAATTCATTTACATAATCTGATGAATTATTTCAGTGCCAAATTCTCTTAATGCTATAACCTTAGACCTTATTTCATAAGTAAACCCAAAAGCACTGAACAATATTAGACAGCTCAGGGAATCCATGGTGAATTATGGATCAAGGTGGGCTACAAATTGTCGTCAAGATTGAATAGCTCTACATCCCTGGATAATATGAATAACTCCAGGAGGCCAATAAAGAACAGGTAATGACTAATGGACAATGGAAAAACGCAACATAGTCTTTTGCAGTTTAATAACCACATTTGCCTAATTGGATTCTGGGAAAATGCACAAATCTGCTTTTTGTGTTGCAGACCTTGTTTATGCATTGATGACAGGAAGTGGGAGTTTCTATTATTCTGTAATTGCCTCACACACAATCATGCAAACTGACACATTCTCCGTCAAGCTGAAAGCGACTAAAGGAAGCTGGAAGCATCTGCAGAGGAAATGTGTGGCATCCTTCCTCAGTGAAATGGAGGAACGGAAATCTGGAGGAAGTTCCTCATGTGCTGAGGTCGAAATAAGTTAAAAGAAACCACGTCAATGCCTGTACTGACTCTCATCAGATGCATTAGGAAAACCTACAGTACACAATATCTATCTACATTTTTAAAATTGGTTTCAAAAGTAGGTAGAAGACTAATTTTTGGTCCAATAAAAAAAATCTTTCATCGTTCTATCGTTATCTATCGATCGATCGATCGGTCGGTCGGTCGGTCGGTCGGTCTGTCTGTCTGTCTGTCTGTCTGTCTGTCTGTCTGTCTGTCTGTCTGTCTGTCTGTCTGTCTGTCTGTCTGTCTGTCTGTCCGTCTGTTGCTGTCTATCTATCTATCTATCTATCTATCTATCTATCTATCTATCTATCTATCTATCTATCTATCTATCTATCTATCTATCTATCTATCTATCTGTCTATCTGTCTGTCCGTCTGTCCATCTATCCATCCATCTATCCATCTATCTATCTATCTATCTATCTATCTATCTATCTATCTATCTATCTATCTATCTGTCTGTCTGTCTGTCTGTCTGTCTGTCTGTCTGTCTGTCTGTCTGTCTGTCTGTCTGTCTGTCTGTCTGTCTGTCCATCTATCCATCTATCCATCTATCTATCTATCTATCTATCTATCTATCTATCTATCTATTTATCTATCTATCTATCTATCTATCTATCTGTCTGTCCGTCTGTCCGTCTGTCCGTCCGTCCGTCCGTCCGTCCGTCCGTCTATCTATCTATCTATCTATCTGTCTGTCTGTCTATCATTCTATCATTCTATCTATCCATCCATCCATCTGTCCATCCTTTTTACAAAACATTTTTGTGTATGTGATGTAGTTGTCATATTGTTATAAAGATGTTTTCTGGGCTTGGGATTTGCTGTTGTTTGTAAGCATTATCTAGGGGTAAATCGGTCACAAAAGCTTTATCTGGGCCACAGCCACATTTATCAACACAATGAATTGAGACAGCTTTGGGAAGATAAGGGATGAGAAACTGTCAAACAGGAAGCAAGTGACAATCTGTTGATGTTTTCTCGCTGTGAGGCAGACCCTATTTTAAGCTCAGAGCTCTGAGTGTTAGGACTACAAATCATCCTTGCGTCATCTTGTCTCTAGAAAGTGCAGTAAAATTGTACCACTAAAACCTCACTTCCTTTCATCATGCTGCTAAAGTTATACCATGGGAATGGATATACTTGACTGAACTAGATCATTATGCATGATTTCGGGGTTGTATATAGCGGGTTTCTGACTGAGTCAATTTAAAAGAAGCCGACCACCATAGCACTGATGTTTTCCGGTACTTCACTGTAGACCTTCAAACATAAGTATCTGAATTTTTGTTTTGTCTGTTGCCGTGTGAAATGTGTTAGAACAGGAATAGAACCTCTCAATGAACTCAACACCTGAGATTTGACATAAGTGAGTTCATCTCTAATTACACCAAGAATGCTGTAAATGATACTGTAAAGCTACTATAAACTTAAATATTACTCTATAAAACCCAACAGTCAGCTTTATCAAATGAAATGAGTGTAGTTAACTCAAAATTGAAAGTTAATTTTACTCATTTGAAAAGAGTTTTGAACTCAGTGTTGAAGGTAATGAGTTAAGTAAATACCTCATTACTTCAACTTAAATGGAGTAAGCTCACAGAACTCAGAAATATAAATGAGTTTTTTTTTAACTCAAACAGTTTAAGTTGCGTTAACTTATTGGGCTTTACAGTACTCAGTTTGTTTGAGTTCTCTTCATTTATTGGGTTTTACTGTGCTCAAATTGCTTCATTTACTCAAATGGATTAAGTTCACAGTATTCATTAGTTTTTGAACTTAAATGGTTTGTTTTAATCGATTTCCTCAAATGGTTTGAGTTACCTTAACTTTTTGGGTTTTACAGTGTAGTTTTAATTTGAATAAAAGACACAATTGTGGTGTTATGGTGTGATTCCTGTATCTAGTTGCTTGGATTCATGGCTTTTAATGCCATAAAAAGTTTAAATTAAAATAATATTATTAATTTATCTTCAGTGTGCACTATATTAATGTAAGTAGTTTATTTTGATGCAATTGACAAAAATAAATGCATTTCATTTATAATTTTTGCAAAAATAACATATTCATACTGAATTTTGCAGTGATGCCATATAGAAGAACCATTTTAAAACCTTTCAATTAAGAATTAAAATAACCATTTGTTTTTAGTATGATGAACATCATTAATAACAATAATCTAGGAAACCATTATGAAAGAAACGTTACATGGATTTTCCATACATTTTTATGTGCATGATTCACTCAGAATTTTGCTCAGAAATTGCTCAGAAACAGCAATTAACACATGCACATGGCATGTTTCAGTAGTTTTTTATTTAATTGTTTATTTATCTTTTTTTATTTTACTTTTTTAAGTAAAAAAAAAATTACAATTGACTACTTTTTTAATTTAAAAAAATATTATTTAGTGTAGATGTTGCAAATAAGTGGAGACTTAAGATGCTGCAATGTCTTCAGATGTTCTGATTTTAGTAAACAGAGTTATAAAATACACCCATGGGATTTAACAGCACCTTCTATGGGTGTGATGAGACGCTTACTCCACGAGATGAGACGAGACACGAGAATGGGTTCACGAGAATGGGTTCATGAGAATGAGACGAGACAAGATTTTTACACTATTTTTAAGAAATCTTCAATGATGAAATATATGAATGAAAAATAGTCTTTTATTCAATTGAAAAAAAAACACTAATTGCAAAACTATTTAGGTGCTTTTTTAAATCAACTTATTAACATTAATAATAACATTAATAAATGTTATATAACTTCTATTTTAATAAAGTCTTTACAGTAATGGACATGCAAACACTGCAAAATATTTTGCTAAGCCTACATGAATAGAAAATTGTCTTTTTATATACAATTTAAATATTGGCAAATTATTTGCTAGTATATTAATGGAAAATAAATTTTTATTCAACTGAATAAAAATCACAAACTGCAAAACATTTTAGGTGCTTTTAAAAAAAATTGTAATGAACGGTATTTTATTTTAATTTTATTTCTATTTTTCCACTATTATTTTTTTAAGGAATTCTATGCTGTAGAAGACATACAAACACTGCAAAATATGTGATTTTTCTGTTTGAAATAAATAAATCAAATCAAAACAATAGCCAGTATAAATATTTTGCCGTTTATTTTATAGGGGCTGCTGTAGTTTTACCGGAAAGCTTGATGGACCAGATGTGACACTTTGACACACATGATGCTGATAAGCGCAGCTGAGGCAGGGTGTTTCTGCATTTTCCTGCCTTTGGAGGTCATCAACAGCAGGGTCTTGAGACAACGGGGCACAAGCTCAGGTCAGTGTGAAATATTGAGCAGGACTTCCTAGTTTCCGCAAGGAACAGCACAATAGTGTGAAATGTAACCAACACCCAGATCTTGCTTTGGATGCATTCATGGGCCATTATAGTGAGCAAAGCAGCTTATACATTTTTATGCAATCAAAGTGCATTCAATTGATTAAAGGTGATTATAAAGACCTTTATTTGATTAAAAAATATGCTGTTCTGTTTTTGACTGCTCTCTAGCATAAAAATACAATAATATGTTCGCAGATATTAAAGAAACATGCTAAGTAAACATTCTTGTTTATCTGAAAAACTATGCTGAAGTCAGATATTCGCCTTTGAAAATGTGTTTTCCATGCTGGAACGTTTGTCTTTGTTTTGGATCTTTTAACCCAGCCACTGCCAGTTTAGCCAATTATATTTCAGCACCCTGAATTGCCTTGCTGGAAAACAGTGTATTTCATTCATTCAGTCAGTAAGGTTCTCAAAGCATGCAGTCGTGACCGAAGTCTGACCTCCGGTGAACAGTCTCCGAAATGAGATACAGATTCAGAGTTCCACATGATGTGTTTATTAATTAGCAAATAAAATAAATATTACAAAAGTAAACATGAGAAGGTTAAAATGTAACCCGTAAACATAAGCGTGAGCAGTTTACAATGTAACCCGTGTACTAATGTATACTACTGTGACGAGATTTGGCTGTTTGCATCAGGTGCAGAACAACAGAAATCTAAATACATTCAGGTTTCCATTCAGAATTCCATTCAATTCATTCAGAAGCACAGAATAGTGCACTTACTGCACTCTAACAAAATGGTAAGATTTATAGCCTAATTAATACATATTAAACCAACTTTAACATAATTAAATGTAGATGCCGAATCACTGATTTGTCTTGGCTTGCACTTAGTAACAGTTCTGAAGTTTAATTTCAAATGGTTTATTTTATTTTCAAGATCTGAGGTGAACTATCTGCTGTTGCTTTCAGTAGTATGATTAATATTAATAATTCCTTACATTTATAACAGTTTTCTGTTGTTCAGATGCAAGAAATATAAGCCATTTCTAAAATGTAAATTTCAGGTGTTGGTTAAGAAAAAAAAACTTCTTTTAATATGGAGAATATGACTTCTATCGTGTACCATTGCTTTTATTTGGAACACGATTTCAATCAAAGTTAAATCAGCCTTTAGGCCCAATCCCAATTCTATTATTGAATGTTGTGGGACAGCTATACAGGAGTTATTATTAAGGATTATAGATAGTGAAATTTAGCTTTTTTTATTTTAGCGTTTTTTTTTTAAAGCATGACGGTAAAACGCGAAAGCGCTTATGAAAGTATTAAAGCATATGCTTGTAAAAATTAGTAATAATGACAAAAAATACTAATTTGTGCATCTCCTGACTTCTGAGCTATGCTGCCGTTGTGGCTGGTGTATTCTAAGAAATTTTCTTTCTGAAAAATCTCCCTTTCGAGGGGTATCTGGCCCTTCCCCTTAGCACTACATCTTCAAGCTAAAGAGAAAGGGGTTAGAGGACAGGCTAAGGGGTAGAATTGAGATTGGACTTTAGTCTCGATAGTCAGGCACGCTGTTGATGTTGTCAATCAGGCAACCTGCGCTTGCATGTGTTTTGAACAAGGGGTGCAACACCTAGTTCAACCACTGGGTGTAAACTTACATACTGCACCTTTAACTCTCTATTAATCAAAGAATACAGAAAACAACAGTTTCCAAAAACCTTTTAAGCAGCTTTTAAGATTATCAACATAGAAAATAATAGGAATTTGTTCCTTGAGCAACAAATCAGGTTTTAATTCAGATAGAAAACAATTTAGCTAAAACTGATGTGGACACCAAAAAAAAAACCCATGGTTTATCTTTGTCCCATGTATGAATGATACCTCTCAGTTGATGCGTATGTGAAACTGTTGTATTAAAGGCTTCCCTGGTGAAAAATAAAGCAACTGTTTTAACTACAGCAGTCGTGATCGTCTGATCTCGTATGAAGCAAGAGATCTCGATGACATATAATGACCAGTGCAGGTGTTGTAGTGCTGTCCCATTTCTTAGGGGTAAATTTTGAAGCCCTTCCTTTGAAGGGGTAGGGATAGGGGTACCAAAATAGAATTGGGATTGGGCCTAAAGGCTGATTTAAGGTGCATCCTGTGTTTGGATGCACAGATGTCTCTATACCAGGCTTTTAAAAAAAATCTTATTTGGACAACCAAACTGCTTGCCCAGTATGTCTCCAGTGGAGTGACGCCTCCAACGTTTATGAATTTCATTCTTCTGTTGAACACAGAATAATATATTAAGATGTAATGTTGGGAAAATGCAGCCATAGTAGTCAATGGCAGCTTATTTTTGTTGCATTCTTTAGTATATTTTCCTTTGTGTTCAACAGAAGAAAGAAACTCAAATAGGTTTAAAACAAGGCTGAATAAATGATGACAGAATTATAACTTTTGGGCAAACTATCCGTTGCATAAGTAGAAATCCTCAATGGAAACTGATTCTGGTCTTTCCAGTAGGTTAAAGTTCTTTTAAATGTTCTGCTTACAAACCCAGTTGTGCTCGTATGCCAGCACAAAATATAAACAAATAGTGAGAGAGGAAATGTGCACAAAAACTAGCAATTAGTGTCTAAACCCGGTGAGCGGAGCATGATGCTAAAATAAAGACCTCCTGTTTCTCACGGATAAGGGAGGGCATGGTCTATATTTAGCGCGTCTGAAGCTAAATTGTCTGATTTTCCTAGCTGATATACAGATGCATGCCCTACATGAGGGTTGAATGTAATGTCTGTGTGTCCTTTTGAAGTTTTTTATGCAGATATTGGACATACTTACTTATATGGATGATTTGGATTTTAGGTTGCATGGATAAACTTTTGATATAAGTTTCTACATAGATATTCAGAATATATATATTTGTCAAAGATGCAATAGTGTTTTTTATGGAGTCAGATCAGTCTCAAATAAAATTCATACAAGCACAGCACAATTCACCTGTACAAAATCTAATTTGAAATTCAAACATAATAAATACAACATTCATATATACAACACACATGTTGTGAATTTAAGTAAATATATTATATATATATATATTATACATTATATATTTTTGCTAAATGAATGTCATTTGTGCATTCTATGAATTGTTTTTTAAATTTCCGAAAGGGATTTATTCATTTTTTAATCGTGTTTAGAATTTACGAATGGGATTTATGAATTTTTAATTGTGTTTAGAATTTACGAATGGGATTTGTGTACTTTGAATCATGTTTTGAATTTACGAATGAGATTTATGTATTTTTGAATTGTGTTTTGAATTTACGAATTGGATTTAGTAAATGTGAATAGTGTTGTGGATGTATGAATTATATTTTGCAAATATATTATTTTTGAGACTGATCTGGTTCCATAGTTTTTAAACAATACAGATTTTTTCATGTGCATGAATGTGAATGTCATTAAGTGTAAAAACTTGGTGTAAAACCTGAATCAAAATATGTGTCAAACAGACTTTTCAGGGCCATAGTGCAGCCTTAAATACTAACTGTCATCTTAAATCTTAATACTTTACTAATATTCATGCAGCAAATATTGTTAATAACTGTAATACTCATAATAAAAAAATTGTTTCACATTATATTTACACAAAAATCAGTTGTGATCATGGGTCCTGGTTTAAGTGGCTTTTTATTTTTTAACTAACATGCATATGTCTGAAACCTGCACAACAAGCTTTCCATTGATGGTTTATTAGGATATATTGGCTGAGATACAGCTATTTAAAAATCTGAATCTGAGAGTTCAGAAATATCAAAATACTGAGAAAATCACTTCTAAATTTGTAAAAATGAAGTGCCTAACAATGCACATTACACAAAGATTGAGTTCATGCACAGTAGGAAATTGAGAAAATGTCTTGCGTACTCTCTACGTTTTTTGCACAAAAGAAAAATCAACCATTTTAGATATTGCCCGAAAATTCCTGTGCAACGTAAGACTGCTTTTGTGGTCCAGTGTCACATTGAATATATTAAAATTGATTCTCTAATATGCTTTCTATGAATATACAGTCACATGACATGTGACCGCCAGTGCAAGTCAATTTGAACAAATAAATCATTTTAATTTTCCATCAAGCCAAAACCTCTGACACACATTTCCAGGTCTAACACTGCAGAGGAAGCAGCACTTTAATTCTCAGCGGATTGTGATTTCAGCAATCAATGTCATGCTCAACTGAACAATAATTCAGCATTAAATATGCATGACCTTGTACTAATACAGTCTGGGACTAACGTCATCGCAGAGCAGAAAAACATATTGAGCCAGTTCCTGTGAACAGAAGGTCAGAGTAATCACAGACAACAGTCCAGGCAGACATGAATTACAGTGATCTGAAGACTGTACAACAGTTATATAAAAGCAGAATGAAGCTGCGCCCTTTCCTAACAGATGAAAAATGTTCTCAGATTATTTTACTCATCAACAATCAGTCCTACAACTTAGGTGGATGAAAAAAAGAGGAAAGAGGAAGCTTGTCTTCTCAAAGAACACATCCAACCATGGAAATCACTGTGATTGTGCTAGATGTAGTGTTGGCTACTACTGCCATCCTGTGGAATAATGCAGGTTTAAGACTGCCATGACTAGTTACTATTATAAAGCATTGCTATATTACTGAGATAAAATAGTTATTTAGACTTAACTATTTAAAATTAAAAACCTTATTTTTTTGGAAAGATATTTGTTTTTCAAATTACAAACATGCTGTATTAAAATAGTTTAAAATAATAGTTATTTAAAAAGCTCTTCATCCCACAAATATTTACTGTTAGGTTTAATCTTTGGAAATTACAAATATAAAATTGTTGAAAAATCTTGCTGAAAACGTGATCTATCGGCAGACCTATGAGTCAAAATGAACATATTATTCATGGTTCCTGATGACACATCGACGTCTTACGAAGATAAACGATTGGTCTATGCAATAAACTAACCAAAAAGTACATATAGCCATTGATAAAAAAAAATGCCTAGGGACCACGGTTTCAAGTAAAAATCTTCATTGTATGTTCATGTATGTGTATGTATGTATGTATGTATGTATGTATGTATGTATGTATGCATGTATGTATGTATGTATGTATGTATGTATGCATGTATGTATGTATGTATGTATGTATGTATGTATGTATGTATGTATGTATGTATGTATGTATGTATGTATGTATGTATGTATGTATGTATGTATGTATGTATGTATGTCTGAATATGTGTATGTATGTGTATGTGTGTGTATATATTTGAATGGATATGTGCGCGTGTATGTATGTGTGTATGTGTATGTATGTGTTTATATATATATATATATATATATATATATATATATATATATATATATATATATATATATATAAACACACACAGTTGAAGTCAGAATTATTAGCCCCCCTTTGATTTTTTTTTTCTTTTTTCTTTCTGTTTAAAGAGCCCATATTATACATGAAATAGGGTCATATTTTGGTTGTAAGGGTCTCCAACAACAGGCTAATATGCATGCAAGGTCAAAAAACAATTTGATGGTCTTATAATCTGCATTTATTTTTACCTAATTATCCCAGCGACTCCCATATGAATCGTTCAGCGATTCATTTGTTCCCAAACCACTCCTCAGCGCGAAGCTAATCTGCGCTGATTGGACCGATGACAGCCTGCTGCGATTGGTCGACGACACTGACAGGCTTCAGCGCTAGACAGGGTGAAATGGCCAGCTGCTAATCAACAATATAAAAGTAGTCACAGTGCATACACGTTTCATAGTGGATCTTTTCACACACACACACACACACACACACACACACACACACACACACACACACACACACACACACACGCACACACACAGGGCCGGTGCGTCCAGAACAGAGACGGCGCGGCGGCGACATCTCCCTTACCACCCGCGTCCTCAGTTATATCCGCGAATACCCCCCCCCCTCAACCGCGACACCCCCCGGTCCTAACTTTACTAACGGGTCCCTTTCGTTTTCACTATCGGTTGAGGGCGGCGTGATCATCTTTGCCTAGAGCGTTACCCTCCTCAAAGAAGACACACACACACACACACACACACACACACACACACACACTCACATTAACCTCCTAAGAGGAGACACTCACACACACGAACCTCCTCAGAGGAGACACACACACACACATTACACTACTCTCCGAGGACACGACACACACGCCTAGAGCGCCAGTTCAGCTTGCTGGGTGCAATTTAGACACCTCACCTCGAACCTGAGTTGAACTATTTTGAAACTTGACCGTTGCATGTGTATAGAAACAGCTGACGAGCCGTAAACAAAGCGGCACGCGTCGCGATTTCAACGTGGCTTTACACGCGATATGAGAATATAAAGAGTTAACCTGATACAGCACACGCGGTTACAAGTAACAAAACACAACTAAATACATCATTTGCAAACTAGAGTAAATGAGGCAATAATTTTAATCGCACGTACTTAGACTTTTGAAATGGGGGAAGAAACTGATCCATGATGCACTGATCCATGTTCTGACAGTATTTACTGATCCTTCCTTTTAACAAACTGATGAAGTCTTCTTTGTAAGCATGTAGTTTCCAGAAGCACTCGATCTGCTCAAGGCTGGGCTATATTGCTGAGGTTTCATCTTCGGGTGAACTGTCAATAATATCCATCTGCACAGCGTGACTTCATTCGACCAATGTCTGTGTGTGTCTCTGTGTGTGTGTGTGTGTGATTTTTTTTTTCTGTTAGTGGGCGGGGCCGCAGGTTTCAAATCTCCCGGGTTTGCGCGCAACTACTTGTGTTTCGTAGCCGCGTCATCACGAAACACCTAATGACTTGTTATCAAGACGACTCGTTTGAAGCACTATGAGTTGACTCTTTTATAGATGAATCAATAGCTTTAAACACTGTACACTTACAGATTTAAGCCTTAGCTGGATATTTCACTTCACTTAGAGCTGTGTTACACACTATATGGAAGGGCATTTTCAAAAACCCATAATATGGGCTCTTTAATAGAACAAGGCAATTTTCACAGTATGTCTAATAATATTTATTCTTCTGGAGAAAGTCTTATTTGTTTTATTTCGCCTAGAATAAAAGCAGTTTTAATTTTTTTAAAGACATTTTAAGATCGAAATTATTAACCCATTTAAGCTGAATTTTGTTTTTGATTGGCTACAGAACAAACCATCATTATACAATACCTTGCCTAATTACCCTAACCTGCCTAGTTAACCTAATTAACCTAGTTAAGTCTTTAAATGTCACTTTAAGCTGTATAGAAGTGTCTTGAAAAATATCTATCTTAGTGTCATCATGACAAAGATAAAATAAATCAGTTATTAGAAATGAGTTATTAAAACTATTCTGTTCAGAAATGTGTTTAAACAGTATGGGTGTTTCCCAGTACTGGGTGGTGTCTAAAAGGTCATTCACTGTGAAAAACATACACTGGAATAGTTGGTGGTTCAGTCTGCTGTGGTGACCCCTGATAAATAAGGGACTCAACTGAAGGAAAATGAATGAATGAAGATGATATAAATGTATGGAATACCAACATTAAAAAGAAGTGTCTGTTTTGAAATGTCAATCCCCAGACACATTTTGTAGTTTCATACACTAAAGAAGAAAGTATACAGGAACTGAATCGTTATTAAAGGGCAGAAAAGCCTCAGAAATAGTGATTAATTTTAAGTAAAATATGTTTTAAATAGGTGTCAGAATGTTCAGTGTGCCAGTCAAATGATAATACAGGAGGTTGAACACACCGATAAAGAGAACTACTGTTGACACAATCAAAACTGTCTGTGTGTAGCTGTAGTATAAATGTATGTAATATTTAATAGAGCAAATGTATACAAAGTCATTTCTAATAGCTATTAAAAGCGTTTCTGGTTGAGTAATAATGCTGTTTGTAGTGGAAACTGCTACAAATAGTTTTGTTTTATTATACTGAACATTTTATATCTTTACAGCAGGCTCACAAACATTTGCTCATCATTTTATATCATTTATAATTTTCATTATAAATAAAATACATTTGTTCTATTTCTCAGATAACACCCATCTGAACTCAACAGAAGCAGAGGTGGCTGAATGTGTTTACAAAATTCTTTCACAATTTTGAGGCTCCATAAAGGATCTTATAGTACCAAGGCAGAGAGTTCTCAGCACATCAAGAAGATATATTTTGAGATAGTCTACTGTGTTTATCTCTGTATAGCTGGTTTGACACACTCTGTATGGTACACATAAATGTGACTTGACTATAATTTATCTTGCAATATGTTTATATATTAACAGATACTAATACTAACAGGTATTAACAAACCTACGCTCTCTCTCACCCAATAGACTATCCACCATTGTTTCTAACTCTCTTCCTCCATCTTGCAAACTCTCTGCTATTGATACGAACAGTGCCACTGATACACTCTGCTCCACGCTAACATCATGTCTAGACAGACTATGCCCTCTTACATCCAGGCCAACCCGGGCCAGTCCTCCTGCACCCTGGCTCTCTGATCTGAGCATCTAAACACTGGGGTACCTCAGGGCTCTGTTCTCGGGCCACTTCTCTTCTCTATCTACACGGCATCTTTAGGAACAGTCATCCAGAAACATAGTTTTTCCTACCACTGCTATGCTGATGACACCCAGCTATACCTCTCTTTTCACCCTGATGATCCCTCGGTTCCAGCTCGCATTTCAGCCTGCCTGTCAGACATTTCACACTGGAAGAAAGATCATCATCTGCAGCTTAACCTCACGAAAACGGAAATGCTTGAAGTTTCTGCCAACCCGACTCTTCACCATAACTTTTCAATCCAGATGGACGGAGCAACCATCACTGCATCCAAAATGGTAAAAAGCCTTGGAGTAACGATTGATGAACAACTGAACTTCTCTGACCACATTTCTAGAACTGCTCGATCTTGCAGATTCGCACTCTACAACATCAGAAAGGTCCGACTCTTCCTATCTGAACATACAGCTCAACTCATTGTTCAAGCTCTTGTTCTCTCCAAACTGGACTATTGCAACTCTCTGCTAGCCGGGCTACCAGCTAGTTCTATCAAACCTCTTCAGCTGCTTCAGAACGCAGCAGCACGAGTGGTCTATGATGAACCCAAAAGAGCACATGTCACTCCGCTACTCACCCGTTTGCACTGGCTGCCAGTTGCTGCCCGCATCAAATACAAAGCTCTGATGTTTGCTTACAAAGCGACCTCTGGCTTTGCTCCTTCGTATCTGCTCTCACTTCTGCAGATATATGTGCCCTCCAGAAACTTGCGTTCTGTGAATGAACGTTGCCTCGTTGTTCCATCCCGAAGAGGGAAGAAATCACTTTCCCGAACTCTCACATTCAATCTGCCCAGTTGGTGGAATGAACTCCCTAACTACATCAGAACAGCAGAGTCACTTGCTGTCTTCAAGAAAAGACTAAAAACGCAACTGTTTAGTCTCCACTTTCCTTCCTAATCTGCAACTGCCTCTCTGGCTATACCACTAACTGTGCCCTCTCTCTCTCTCTCAAAAAAAAAAAAAAAAAAAAAAAAAATTTTACTAATGCTTTGCTTCTTAGACTTTACACACCTGAAACTTGTCTATAGCACTTGTTCACTGCTGCTCTTATAGTTGTGTAAATTGCTTCCTTGTCCTCATTTGTAAGTCGCTTTGGATAAAAGCGTCTGCTAAATGACTAAATGTAAATGTAAATGTAAACAGATCAGCAAGAATGTCTGTGCCAAGCCGGGGATAAAGAGGAGCCTTTGGTCACCGTACTATTCTGAAACCCAGCAGGTTGGTAGAGAGGATGAATGACACCATACAATGGTAAGCCAGAAGGTTTATTCAAGACAGTCAGTCAATATTTCATTGATAGCAGCAAATGCAAATGAGGCAATAATTGTAAGAAATCAATCTGGCGTGCGTTTTTGAAAACCATCATTAGCCAACTAAGGTCACAAGCTCTGTCGTTACAAACATAGTTTGTTGATTTGGTGTTTCCCAAATCCATTCAACGAACATTCGCAAACTACACCTCTAGAGCTGTTCTATTTCCAATAATCTGCCCTATGCCCTATTCCTTTTGAACATTACAACATTTAAACTCAGAATGATTTAAAAAAAAATAACATTAAAGCCATCTCTGTTACATGTAATTTGCGTGTAAATATGCCATTTTGAACGCAGCCGTGGCTCATGACGAAACTTGGTTATTCGTTCATTTTCTTATGACGACCTTTGAAAAGAAGAATCTACTTTAGGTTTCCAAGGCTTGTGAAAAAAAACATAGGGTTCAATGCAAAGGGAGACATTGGCTTTTACAGAGTTAGCTTAGCAAAGCCTACAGCGAACAAAGTTTGGGGACTACAAAACAATTTATCCAGGTTAGTGAGATCATAAACGCTTCAGGCTTCTTATACACCCCGCGCAGTGAAGGGGGGTGGCCAGAGGCGCTGTTAATGTAGCAGCGGAATCTAAAATGCTGTTCAAACGCTGCTATTTCCACAGAGCTTCTTCTGTTTCTGTATTTGGACTTTTAAAGAATACGGCACAAAGACAGAAATGCTCACAGTTTAATTTTAATTATGTTCCAGAGAATTAAAAAATTATTTCAGCATCTTCAACAATAATAATAGACAAAGCTGTGGATTGTGAGCTACAGCCTGTAAGAATTTTTATTTGTTTAAATTGATCTATGACATGCACAGTAGCAAGGACAACAGGAACCTAAACAACAGGAAATGATGTTTGGCACCGCTAAAAATTTAGCTACAAATTCATATTTATCCGTCAAACCCCTGTAAACAGCCACAATCTTCAGCAGCGCTGCAGTGTATCTCTATGCGTGTCTCTCTATGCGGATGCTTTCCCTGCGTTCTACATCTCAAACAACAAACTCGTGAAAGATATGTAAACGTTTCATATTACCTACACATGCTTTTTCTGAATATGTATGAGAGACACTTGTCAGATTTTGTTTACAGAGTAGGCGTGAGGTTCAGCTGTGTCTGATTCAGGCTCAAACTGATGCGACTAACCAGTGGTGTAGTCCTAAAAAAAAGGTGGTGTACTATTGCACCCAACCCAAATTTTAAATGAAAGTAGGCAAATAAACGATAAAAGTCAATGTTTCTTTGATTCATTAGCTATATATATATATATATATATATATATATATATATATATATATATATATATATATATATATATTTAACATCAGCTACCTGTAACTATTAACTTCCACGAAAGGAAAAACAAATACTATGCCAATGTTGTAAATGGTTACAGATTTCCAGCTTTCTTCAAAATATCTTCTTTTGTGTTCAACAGAGGGGAAAATGACAAACCGGTTTGGAACAAGTAAAGGTTGAGTAAATGATGGAAATTTAAATTTTTGGAGAAAACTACCCATTTAAAAAGAAAAAAAAAACAAAAAACAAATTTGTTCGTTTTAAAGGGAGATGCTCTAATAATCTAATCCTATTCAGTGATTTATGTTTAGCTAATAGTGCCCCCAGCAAACCCAGAGATTGGCTGAATATATTACGCTGTGGTAAAACCCAACTGTTTAACTCTAAAGGGACTTGTAAAAATGTAAATACTGTACAAAAAATCAAGACAGCTATATTAAGTACTGTATGTTTTTAACATAAACTGTACATTTAAAATAAAAAAATAAAATCAGGAAAACAAAGGCAAAGCACACTTCTTCAAAAATGCAGTATGTAGCTTATTTAATCATTTTAATATTGAAACTTACTTTCTTTATTGGCTTATTACTTTACATTTAATAGGTTTCTTTAAACATCAATCAGCAAAAAGCATGTTTGATTGTCACATTTGTGAATGCTTGTTGTTTTAAACCAAACTATTAGGAGTCTGTCCTCTGCTGTCGCTATTGTATACTAGTAGTTTCCCTTTTAAATCGCATATTGTTACGCGTGTAAGTAAGAATTTAAAATAATACACTTAAAAATGTTTGACTAATATGGTAGGGTTGTATACCAAACTGTATTTCATAGACGGGCAAAGCCATTTGAGTTCTGAATGAGCCAAATATGCTCAACATACCTGTTTACCGTAGTACAAATCATTTTCTATATTGAATTAATTTTTTCCATATATTAAATAAAACGGCCACTTTATAAATTCAAAATAGCATAAATAAGAACATAAAAATGTACATGCTATTTTATATATTTCACTATCAATATAAGTCATAATAGGAAAAATAAATATTAAGATACAACACGTGATGTTTCACTCTGCTATGCAGTTGAAATGAGTACATTGAGTGGTTTTGTCACTGTGTTTAATCCTGTGCATGAATGTATGCTATAGTTATGCCACATGCACTGTAATGCGTTTTATTTTCACAGTTAATTTTGAAATAAACATAGCGAAATGTTCGTTAAGAGCTGCATTTTCGCTGGAGGAAGCAGCTGTGATGATGAGGGGATCGAGCGCGGTGGAAACAGTAGATGGGGGAACCCGATTGCTCCTCCATGACCCATTGGGGCACAAGTGATACAAGTGTTTCTGTATATGCAGATATTATAACAATCTTTCGATAAACACACACCTTGTGCTCTCGCACTGCATAGCTGTGATTTGCTGATTAAATATAAAACTAGCCGAAAACGGAGCGGCTGAAGTCTGCCGTTTTCATATCAAAATTAACGGGGACTGAGGCGATAATATAGTGTACCGTATGAGCTAATCGCAAAGCTTTTAGGAGGGCTGAATAGATATAAATAAATATAGGAGGGCTAAAGCGCGAAGTCCATGCTGTATTATAATTTTACCTGAGCGTTTCAGCGAGACATCATCATTCAGTTGACTTGTCGTGGTCAAACTCACGAAATTTTCTCACAGCTGCTGTGCTCGTCAGGGGGCGGAGATTTGCGCAATTTATACAAAATGCACCTATCGTAACAAATTAAGATGAGAGTTAAAAAAACAGTTGGTATACAGTTAAAGGGGACGTGAATACGTGCAATTTAGGGAAGTCTAATCAGCAAAACAAGTGAGTATACCGAGGGCATACGCAGAAGTGGTAATACCCAAACAGCTCATGGAAAAAATAGGCATACGGCGTATACGTGCGTATAGCAAGGACTACACCACTGCGACTAACAGCTACTCTGACTGATGGTGTTTACAAAGCAGAGGCAAAGCTCATGCTAGTAGAGGAGTGACACTGTGAATCACAGCACATTATGTTAGCTGACCAATCAGAGCCTCTCGATAGCGGGCCTTTCGGAGGAAATTAGGAAATATGACGTTTTCATGTTAGCAGAGTAGCTGTATATAATCAAAGTAAGATACTAAGCCTTTTAAATACACTCTGGACCACCCCTTTAAAGGTCATGTACCCACATGAGAAGAACACAGAAAAATTAAGACATGTTTGGAATCAACAAGGTAAAATTGTATTTTTTTATTTCATTGTATTTTGTCTGGTACAACAAAGTTGTTTAATGATGTGCTACATACTGCACACTTGCTATTGGTCACAGAGCATTTATGAGGAAGACTGCAACGTTTCAATGTGGACACTCAGCACTTTCCCTTATAGATGCCAGAAAGATGGAACGTCTTGTGGGGTCCTGGTCTTAAAAGTGAGTGTAAAATATAATTATTGTCAATAAGTAAAGAATGTGACCTGGTTTTATGAAGAAGGGGGTTAATTGCAGATGGATAGTTTTATTAAATGTACTAATCCAACAAAAATAACATTGTTTATCTAAGAATTCAAATTAAATGTGTTTTTTGTAACCTTGCATTCCTTATGCACTACAGCTCATCATGTTTTGTTTTGTTCAGTTTGCAGAGACAATTTTACAAGGGGAGGCAATAGATCTCTGCACGTCTCAGGAAACAGTGTAATCATCATGCAGCCAAACTGTGTCTCTACTGTAGACAAGGTAGACATGTAATACAGACCATTCGTCTTCCACAACTTGCAGTGAGTGTGGTTACTGATTCCCCTATCCATGTACATCCATGGACCACAATTGTAGAAATCACTACTCTTTTATACTGTTACAGTGTATGCCCTCCTCGACTCTGGGTCAGCCGGCAATTTCATCTCTGCAGGTTTATGTCACAGACTTCAGCTCAAGAAAAATAATTCAACAACACCCTCTATCAGATCCAGTCCATAACTGGAGGTCCACTTGGCTGAGGACATGTTCAACTGCATGGGTCTCGTTCAGTTGTGGATTGGACAGCTACACATAGGAAACATCAGTCTGTTTCTATCTGGAGGATTCCACCACTGTTCTAATCAGCCAATCACATGGCAGCAACTCAATGTATTGAGGCATGCAGACATGGTCAAGATGATCTGCTGCAGTTCAAACCGAGCATCAGAATGTTGAAGAAAGGGGTTTTAAGTGACTTTGGGTTGGAAAAACATTGCCTGGTCTGATGAGTCGAGATGGTAGGGTCAGAATTTGGCGTCAACAACATGAAGCATGGATCCATCCTACCTTGTATCAATGGTTCAGGCTGGTGATGGTGGTGTAATGGTGTGGGGGATATTTTCTTGGCACACTTTGGGCCCAGTAGTACCAATTGAGCATCGTGTCAACGCCACAGCCTATCTGAGTATTGTTGCTGGCCTCCACATTCACCAGAACTGTTTCAAATAGAGCACGTTTGGGAGATTTGCGTCATGGATGTGCAACTGACAAATCTGCAGCAACTGCGTGATGCTATCATGTCAATATGGACCAAAATTTCTGAGGAATATTTCCAGTACCTTGTTGAATCTACGTCACAAAAGATTAACGCAGTTCTGAAGGCAAAAGGGGTCCAACCCGCTACTAGTAAGTTGTACCTAATAAAATGGCCGGTGAGTGTAAATCACTTTAGTTTTTGTGTTGTAGTATTGGAGCTGTATTGCAGTGCTACTGTAGTCCTACTGCAGGTGTATTACAGTAGAACTCCAGTTGTGTTGTAGTAGTATTTCAGTTGCTTTGTAGTAGTACATACATACACATAAAATACAAATGTATAACTTTTGAAACCCAAATAAAGGATTGTTAGGCTGCATTATTTAGGACAACCTGAACTGGCAACACTTCTCCAAAAATACTTATATTAGTCTGTTTCTTTTTATCCCAAAGTCTTTATAAGCTTGGATCCAACCAGTATCCTGAGCAGATGGCTGTCATGATCATGGATGAGTCGAGAACATGAGACTGATTCCTGAAAGACCCCGGTGACAGCCGAGTCTCCTCACTGATCCCGTGGGCCACCTGCCGCTGACCTACTCAGACTTGCAGATTCTCTCCATGTTGGAAGTCTCAGGCGCCCAGACTGCAGGTCTGCACAAGATGTTTGGCCAGAGGAGAGCTGGTCATGCCCGGCTGAGCCTGGTTTCTCTCAAGGTATTTTTACTTTACTCACATCCATTGGTAAAGTTTATTCCTCATCACTGGCTTGGTTTGGGACATTTACATTACACTGAACTGAACTGAACTTTAACTGTGACAACTCAACTGAAGCAGTTTTAATTTACTAGAACTATGTTAAGCTGCTTTGACCTGATCTACATTGTAAAAAGTGCTATAGAAATAAAGATGAATTTAATTTAATAAGTTGTAAAGTATACAGACATCACCATACCATTTCATAAAACCTGAAACAATGTCACCATATATTTAAGGCAAATTGTTTTGCAACATTAACTGCTAGCTGAGGACAGTTCAACACTTTAACTATAGCAGTGCATGAAGTTATTATTGAATGAAATGAAAAACACTTTATATTTGAAATGTGCTCATTTTTATTCATTAAAGAGCAAACATACATACACAATCTCAACAAAAAATGTATTTACAAAGAGCAATTTACTCAATTCTCCTACAGGACATGTCTTTAGACTGTGGGGGAAACCGGAGCACCCGGAGGAAACCCACGCGAACACAGGGAGAATAAGCAAACTCCACACAGAAACGCCAACTGGCCCAGCCGGGACTGGAACCAGCGACCTTCTTGCTGTGAGGCGACAGTGCTAACCACTGGGCCACCGTGCCGCCCCTCCTTCTCTTCATCCAGACACAAACGCCTGCTCCATTCAGCTCCTTTTCGTGCAACCAACACACCAGCCCCAATTAGCTCCTCCTTGTCGTGCAACCACAAACACCAGCCCCAATTAGCTCCTCCTCTTTACACAAGCACACAAACACCAGCCCCATTCAGCTCTTTCTTTTCGTCAAGCCACAAACTGCCCCATGTTTGTGGCTTGACGAATTTTTGTAGCTGAATATAGAAGTGGAGCTTGGTGTTAATGGCTTGATGAAGGGGAGGAGCTTGGTGTTAGGTTGCTCAATGAGGAGGAGGAGTTTGGTGTTAGGTTGCTCGATGAAGAGGAGGAGTTTGGTGTTAGAAGCTGGATGAAGAGAAGGAGCTTGGTGTTATCTTCTTCATGTCCCAGGATCTTCTTCAGCTGTGCTCTTATCTGGTTGGAAAGTAGAAAATGTGCAATATTAGTTTCATGTAAGATGAACATTTGAACACAAAAACTGAAACAAGACCTGCGTAAGAAGACCAGTTTCAATTTGGCCAGTTCACAGATTAACAAGTGACGATTTGTGACAAACATTTAAGTAGAATATTTTGTATATTTCATGAGTCATGTTGGGTTTTTGTTGTTATTAAACTGACCTGAATTTCAATATAGACTGTATTTTTTCTCTGAATGTTTTCTTCTCTTTGCTTGGCTTCAGGATCAAGACCTGGAACCAGTCATGGAGGAGGATGTCTTCAAGAGGAATTCGCTCGTCTGGATCACTTTGCAGACATGAACAGATCAGATCTATGCATTCTGTGAAGAAAGAAGGAACAGATGTCAGGTTATTAGATTGCCACAAACCTTACGGTTGGTGTGAACGATCACATTGTTTTAAGTTGTTGTTTCATCATCCACATGCTCTCTCACCTTTGGATAGTCTGTCACACTGCCAGGTTCTGGCGACAATTCTACTGAGCTCTCTTCGAGGGTATTTTCTATGCAGCATCCTGAACAACATTACACCTATAGAGTACACCGTTGCAGGCTTGGCGTGAAACCTTTCACAGTCGTAATACTCCGGAGGAGCATAAGGCATTGTGCCTGGAAGAAAGATCAAGAACAGTTAGATATTTATCATATTAACAAAAAAACTGATCTGCTGATCTCTTTGGCTTTGCCTGGAAGGCTCAATATAACTTGTCTTTATTATAATACATACCACAGAATGTTGAATAACCAGAGCTGGTGATGAGTCTTCCAACACCAAAGTCTATTAGTTTGATCTGAAAGGTGTGGGGGTTGATGAGCACGTTTTCCGGCTTGATGTCGCTGTGGTAGACATCCCTTTCACAGCATGCGTTTGCAGCAGTGACCACCTGGTGCATCACCAGTCGTGCTATCGATTCACTCATTTTCTTACGACGCCGCCATACAAACTTCTGCAGGTCCATGCAGGATTTGGGACGCTCTAGCACCAGTTTGTATTGGCTTGGCGTCTCATACCAATCCAGCAGCTGTATTATTTGAGGAACATAAGGACCTCTGCTCATCAAATACATCAAACCGACTTCTTGTGGAACAGTCTTCTGATATGGTAGCTACAGGAGAGATAATAGACATATGATAGTGAGATGTGATTGGACTGAAGTTGAGGTCAGTATTTTAACAATTTTATCACGGTGTACTTACAATCTTCATGGTTCTTCCTGCTTCATCCTTGTTCACATTTTTGATTGCCACCTGTTGACCAAGTGAAAGCGACAGTTAATTCACACGATCCTGTCGTGTAACATTCATCAAATTTAAATGACAAGAAAGCACTTTTTAATGTTTGAAACAAACCTTTTGTGAATCCGACCGACGAATTCCAGCATAGACAGCTCCAAACCCTCCACGACCTAAAACCCTCTTGACTTGATATTCCTCATTGATGTCACCTGTAAAAAAATCAGTGAAACAAATAATGAAGTACATTTCTAAACCATCAAAACGCTGATTGAAGATTGCTTTAGAATATTTATTAGGAAGCTATTAGATTACTGTCCTTAAATATTATTTTGGAGGATTTTTACTCAATTACAGTTTAAACTGGCAACCGCTATTTTACCTTGAGTACATTCCTGAAGAAAGGAACAACAGTACTTTTACTCCTTAACATTTAGTTGTGTTTAAGTATTTATAACACTTGTCTTATCTTTATTTTTTGTACATCTTTAGCTAGGGCTGCACAATTGTGGTAAAATAGATGATGTTGTGACATATGTATTTATGTATCGCTCATGGTAAAATATATGATTTTATATATGTATCAGCAGATGTTCTGATTCATAGTTCATATTTGCTGTTGTCACTTTCCTCTCTTGTCTTCTCCTGCCATTACTATTCATTTTCAGCTCTCTGCTCTGAGGCCTTAAGCTCAACTTTCTGCAATATACACTAGTATTGTGATATCGATAAGTTTTTGATGTACTGTGCAGCCATAATCTTTTACAGTTGAACGTTTTAGCTGGCATGGATGGGTCAATTCAGTGGTCTAAATAAACTCAAATATGCTAATTAACACTTAACAAATACCTGCTGATATATAAATCAGGGCTTTGATTCACAAAATAAATCAGATCAAGATAAACACTAATAAGTGCAATTCTTGAAATAAAACCTACAGATCTCAGTTTTGCACTTCAGAACATCTCAAGTATAGCTACAACAAATTCATAATAATATACATATTTTAACTTGGTGTTATATCCACCTGCATTTACTATCTGTACTTTAACTTGGGTAATTACATTTGTCAAATGCAATGGAGTAAATAAAAAATAACACTTAATCAACTGACCTGTTTTCCCCTCCAAATTCACTGGGATTTGCCTTTCTGTCTTCCAAAAAGCGTCATTCGATGAGGAAGCGGTGCTTTTCTCGGACACACTGGGGTCAGGGGTCGGCGAAGACGTGCAAGGGTGCCCACTATGCACTGAAGCGCGGTCAGATTCGCCGTTCTCCGCGGTGCCAGGCGAAGACCCACAACAGTGCCTACTGTGCACTGAATCGCGGTCAGATTCGCCGTTCTCCGCGGTGCCAGGCGAAGACCCACAACAGTGCCTACTGTGCACTGAATCGCGGTCAGATTCGCTGTCCTCCGCGGTGCCAGGCGAAGACCCACAACAGTGCCTACTGTGCACTGAATCGCAGTCAGATTCGCTGTCCTCCGCGTTGCTAGTCGAAGATCCACAACAGTGCCTACTGTCCAGTGAAGCGTAGTCAGATTCGCTGTTCTCTGAGGTGCTAAGCGAAGACGCACAAGAGTGCCAACTTTGCACTGAAGCGCGGTCAGATTCGCTGTTCTCCGCGGTGCCAAGCGAAGACGCACAGGTGAGCCAGCTTTGCAGTGAAGCGCGGTCAGATTCGCTGATATCCGCGGTGGTCAGAGAAGATACACACAAGTGCCAGCATTCAGTGTCGTCGTGCTGTTCGGTTTCTGTTGACGGGGTCTTCACAGGGGTCTGGATAGACACGCACCTGTTGTTGACCCGCTCGTCCTGAACCGGCCTCTGCAACACACTGGCAGCTCCACTATCAGGGGATCCCTGAGTCTGTGGGCTGCTCGGCTGGGTCTGTTGGGCTCCGGTTGTAGTTTTCTTGAATTTACGAGAAAACCATTTCCGTAACCTCTTAAGTTTCTTCTCCGCTTTCTGTGGTGCTGGGCATGGTGAAACACCATCTGCTCCAGTATAAATGTGAGAGATGAACGCGGCGTTACTTGGTCCAGCTTCGCCATCAGAACATCTCTGGGGCCCGAGGTCGCCCTCGGTTGTGCACTGGTTCTGCTGGATTTTCCCGGATTTCCGAGAAAAGGCCCAGTTACAGAACTTTTTAAATTTCTTTCCAACTCGTCCCATTGTGCTATATATTTTTTTCAAAATCGACAGTATCAATGGGGAAAACTGAATTTTCTGTAACACGATCAACTGAAACTGAATAAATCAGATATAAAACGTCGATCCAGTGATAAAATACAATTCAGACTTGATTCAACAATGGTCGTCTTGTAAATGAGTGTGCTTCTACTCTGCATTCCATGTAATTCTATGGAACTATGACGGAACTTTTCGAACGTTTGACGTAATGGCTCATTTGCATACAGCACACAGGAGAAAAAGCATCATTCTAAAGAAAATGGCGATTTACAGAAAAGCTATATTAGCGCTTTAAACAGTGGGGAAGTTTGCTCTTATCTGTATCGTGAATAATAATAATAATAATGTTAATAATTTAATATAAATTTGTCATTTACTCAACAATAACATTAAACTAACAACAATATAAAGATGTTGAATAAATGATTCAAAACAACAACGTTTTCATATTGCATTTATTATTACGCTGTAAAGCTTAACATTGCAGTCAAACCTATTTGCTTTGGAGCAAATAACATAATTAAATATTATTATATATTATATTCTTATTTTTATTATGATGTTGTTATTATATAATAAAGAAATATTGCCATTATATACAGTTAAAGTCAGAATTATTAGCCCACCTTTGAATTTTTTTATTTTTTAAATATTTCACAAATGATGTTTAACAGAGCAAGGAAATGTTTTCACAGTATTTCTGATAATATTTTTTGTTCTGGAGAAAGTCTTATTTGTTTTATTTTGGCTAGAATAAAAGCAGTTGTGAATTTTTTATGAATCATTTTAAGGTCAAATTTATTAGCCCTTTTAAATCCATATCCAAATCCATTCAACGAACATTCGCAAACTACACCTCTAGAGCTGTTCTGTTTCCAATAATCTGCCCTATGCCCTATTCCTTTAGAACATTACAACATTTAAACTCAGAATGATTTTAAAAAATAACATTAAAGCCATCTCTGTTACATGTAATTTGCGTGTAAATATGCCATTTTGAACGCAGCCGTAGCTCATGACAAAACTTGGTTATTCGTTCATTTTTTTACGACGACCTTTGAAAAGAAGAATCTACTTTAGGTTTCCAAGGCTTGTGAAAAAAACATAGGGTACATTAATGGTTTTATTTTATAGTAGCCTAAGCTATTTATTAAGAAATGTATGTGTACTGCACACTCACCGGCCACTTTATTAGGTACACCTGTCCAACTGCTTGTTAATGTAAAAGTCACATTACTTGTAGTTGTCTCACTACAAGTAATGTGTCTATAGTGATGTATAATACACACATAATTAACTTTATATTAAGTTTACTTGACCAAACATCCATGCGCTAAGCTTTACAGGAGCTCACATGATGAAATATAACTAATACCACAAGTTTCAGTGTATGTTGTGTGTGTATGTTTTACTTAAAGTGGTGGTTCACTACGATGTCATATTTTAAACTTTAGTTGATGTGTAATGTAGCTGTGTGAACGTAAACAACATCTCTGAATGTAATACGCTCAGAGTTCAATGCAAAGGGAGACATTGGCTTTTACAGAGTTAGCTTAGCAAAGCCTACAGCGAATGAAGTTTTGGGACTACAAAACAATTCATCCAGGTTAGTGAGATCATAAACACTTCAGGCTTCGTATACACCCCGTGCAGTGAAGGGGGGTGGCCAGAGGCGCTGTTAATGTAGCAGAGAAATCTAAAATGCTGTCCAAACGCTGCTATTTCCACAGAGCTTCTTCTGTTTCTGTATTTGGGCTTTTAAAGGACATGACACAAAGACAGAAGTGCTCACAGTTTAATTTTAATTATGTTCCAGAGAATTAAAAAAATATTTCAGCATCTTCAACAATAATAATAGACAAAGCTGTGGATTGTGAGCTACAGCCTATAAGAATTTTTATTTGTTTAAATTGATCTATGACATGCACAGTAGCAAGGACAACAGGAACCTAAACAACAGGAAATGATGTTTGGCACCGCTAAGAATTTAGCTACAAATTCATATTTATCCGTCAAACCCCTGTAAACACCCACAATCTTCAGCAGCGCTGCATTGTATTTCTATGCGTGTCTCTCTATGCGGATGCTTTCCCTGCGTTCTACATCTCAAACAACAAACTCGTTAAAGATATGTGAACGTTTCATATTACTTACACATGCTTATTCTGAATATGTATGAGAGACACTTGTCAGATTTTGTTTAGAGAGCAGTTAAGCCTTTAAATATCACTTTAAGCTGTATAGAAGTGTCTTGAAAAATATCTAGTCAAATATTATTTACTGTCATCATGGCAAAGATAAAATAAATCAGTAATTAGAAATGAGTTATTAAAACTATTATGTTTAGAAATGTGTTGAATAAATCTTCTATCCGTTAAACAGAAATTGCTGAAAAAAATAAACAGGGGGGCTAATAAAGGGGGGCTAAGGCTTTTCCTTTTTATTGTCACTATTGTTGTTGCTGGCATTATTATCAATATTAATATTTAGCAACCTATATTTTGTATTTACATGTATTTTTTATGCACACTTCTATATACTGATCATTTACGGCATGTTTTGTGTTCACATAATTCAAAATAAAAGAAATTTTTAATTTTTTAATGTTTAGCTGAAGAAAAAAGTCTACTGTATGCCTTGGGTGGCCTGAAAATGAGTAAATTAACAGCAGCTGTGCTACTTAATGTATAGCTAGAATGTTTGTAGTGCTGGGCAGTAAATTATTACACGTAACCTGTTAAAATGATCTCTTATTTTATAGTTTCCCATATTTTGTGATTCTTGGATGTTTTCTGTTCATTTGTGTTTTTGAATTCCATTATGAGATGCTGATCCCTGCCCCTACACTGAAAAAAAATTATTCAAAGATGATTCCTTCGATTTACTCAATTTTTTTACATAAAGTGGTTGTAAACAATTTATTTGAGTTGAATTTAAACAGACAAATTAAGTTGAAAATTGCTCAATTTAATTTGTTTGTTTAAATTCAACACAAATTGTTTGCAACAGTTTTGCATGCAATACTTTTTTCAGTGTATAACTTTTTATGTAGAACAGAACAATGCAACTTTTGTCATTTTTCGGTGCAGTGGTGATGGCTTTCGTTGATATTTATGCGTAGAGTAGATGCTGGTGTGTTTACGCTGAGGTTTTTAGTTATAACTGTGTTAAACTGACGGTGAAAAAACGATTTAAGTCAAGAGTGATCTCCCTGGATCGGCGGAGGCCTCTGAATCTCATCTCCGTTAGCTCTCAGGAAAAAACAAACAAGAAATCGGCGCCTATAATTGATACTTTACTCGATATAATCGTCTTTTTCGTGACGCATTGCTTTGTTTTTTAGGGCTAATCGTGTTTTAAATATATTTAGCGAATAATTGTGTGCTGTTAACGTGCGCGAGAGGTTTGTTTATGGTGTGTGGTATATGGGTTTTTGTACTGTTTGGAGAGGATGACAGCATCGCTGTGAAGTTGATGGCTATTTGGTTTATGTCGTTTTTACGTGGTGTCTCTGCATTACTACGTTTAAAATGTTATGGTGTTTTTTATCTGTGAGAAAATAGGCTTGAATTCACATTGCACCTTTACCGTCGCAGGAATTGTCGGGTTTGCGCCTGAAATGCATGTTCGTTTAGTTTTGTATGATGTATATGATAAATTATTATACGTAACCTGTTAAAATGATCTCTTATTTTATAGTTTCCCATATTTTGTGATTCTTGGATGTTTTCTGTTCATTTGTGTTTTTGAATTCCATTATGAGATGCTGATCCCTGCCCCTATAACTTTTCATGTAGAACAGAACAATGCAACTTTTGTCATTTTTAGAAATGTGAAACTATATATTTAATCCAATTACTATTAAGCTAACTTGCCTAGTTAACCTCATTAATTGCATTCTAAGCTGAATAAGATACTAAAATGTTATATGTTGGAATGTATAATCAATTTCATGTGTGTTCAATCATATGTGTTCAGAAACTTTAGCTGCAGAGCTCAAGTTAATTTTAGACAATCAGGCCTTTGCATTTCTATTAGCTTTTTCTGCAAAAATTCATCATTAGTATGCAAAGCATATCACACTCAGCAGAAGCAGTTCAGTTAATATATCACCTTTAAGCAATACAAATACAATTGTTTTATGAAAAGAAAAAGAGACAAAAATATGTTTAAAATATATCAATTTTTCCCAGCATATTGGCCGACGGTCATAATGTGAAAGACTATTCAATAAAAATTATAATTAATCATTATAGCCTAGCAAAATTATCATAGAAAACCATGGTGTGAAGTAATATTTAATGCACTTCATAATGCTATTTTTTATTTTTATATCAATGTACACAATAATTACATTAAATTTTAACGGGATACCAAATGAAAGTCTGTTCATCGTTTACTTGCCTTCAATGGTCTTACAACTTTATGTTTCTTTTTTCTGTTGAAACAAAAGAAGATTCCTTCATTCATTCATTTTCTTTTCGGCTTAGTCCCTTTATTAAACAGGGGTTGGAATCAAAGCGGAATGAATCGCCAACTTATCCAGCATAAGTTTTACGCAGCGGATGCCCTCCCAGCTAACAAATTTAGGTTGTGAGAACGTTTTCATAACGTTATCTATAACGTTCTAAAAATGTTGAAATGTCCAGTTTGCTTAATGTTGCTAGAACGTTTTTATATGGTTAGCATAACGTTCTTACAACGTTTTCAAAACCCAAAATTCCACCAAAATATAATGTTCTAAGAACGTTTATTTGGAACGTTCTAAGAACGTTGAAATGTCCAGTTTGCTTAATGTTGCTAGAACGTTTTTATATGGTTAGCATAACGTTCTCACAACGTTTTCAAAACCTACATTCCACCAAAATATAACATTCTAAGAACGTTTATTTGGAACGTTCCAAGAACGTTGAAATGTCCAGTTTGCTTAATGTTGCTAGAACGTTTTTACATGGTTAGCATAACGTTCTCATAACGTTTTCAAAACCTAAAATTCCACCAAAATATAATGTTCTAAGAATGTTTATTTAGAACGTTCCAAGAACGTTGAAATGTCCAGTTTGCTTAATGTTGCTAGAACGTTTTTACATGGTTAGCATAACGTTCTCAAAACGTTTTCAAAACCTAAAATTCCACTAAAATATAATGTTCTAAGAACGTTTATTTGGAACGTTCCAAGAACGTTGAAATGTCCAGTTTGCTTAATGTTGCTAGAACGTTTTAATAAGGTTAGCATAATGTTCTCATAACGTTTTCAAAACCTAAAATTCCACCAAAATATAATGTTCTAAGAACGTTAATTTGGAACGTTCCGAGAACGTTGAAATGTCCAGTTTGCTTAATGTTGCTAGAACGTTTTTATAAGGTTAGCATAACGTTCTCATAACATTTTCAAAACCTAAAATTCCACCAAAATATAACATTCTAAGAACGTTTATTTGGAACGTTACAAGAACGTTGAAATGTCCATTTTGCTTAATGTTGCTAGAACGTTTTAATAAGGTTAGCATAACATTCTCACAACGTTTTCAAAACCTAAAATTCCACCAAAATATAATGTTCTAAGAACGTTTAATTTGAACGTTCCAAGAACGTTGAAATGTCCAGTTTGCTTAACATTGTTAGAATGGTTTTTATGGTTAGAATAACATTCTTACAGCATTCTAAAAAACAACAATTCAGTTAAAATATATCATTCTAAGAATGTTACAAGTAAACGTTCCAAGAACATTAAAATGGCCACATTCTTTAAAGTTAATTTAAGGTCACATTTTTTTTCCTGAGATTCTCTGAACTCTTCAACCATTCTAACAATATGTAACAATAATGTAAATTACAGAAATTATGTAAACTTTAACCTAACCCATAATAATTATTAGAGTTATTTATTACTATTGTTATTTTGTGGATTTCGTTAATTAAATCTTGTACCAAATCTTTGAACCATCCTTTTCAAATCTGGCATTTAAATTAGGCATTGAAATTGATAGTCCCGTATTTAAGGCTAATTATATTCACTTTAATTCAATATTTTAAAATATTTAATACACTTATGACTTACATTACATTAGCACTTTAATTTTCATAACAATTAATGTTAATTACAATAGAACATCAAACAGTAAAAAAGGAATAGAATTCACAATGAAATTCCAGTAAACTATACAACAAAAAAATCTTAAAAACAAAAGACAATAAACCAGACAACATAAAAACAGTTGACTTCAAAGAAAACAGCAGTTTCAGAGAGAAAGGTATTGCCAAAGCCAATACTGGATTATCAAGGTGAGATGATCAAATGCAAAAATTGCCTGAACATTCTGAAAAAAAAAAAAATCAAGGTTTTCTTTAATTTGTTATGGTTGTGGTTTTGTGTTAACTTGTGACTACGCAAAGCTGTTATAGCCTACATGAAGTCAAATTCACGTAGATTAAATATGTCACCTGAATCACCCCGAAATGTAAAGCTGAGCTAATAATCCCCCAAGTGGTGTTTACTGCAGAGCCACTTGGGCAGAGCTGAGCTCCAGCAAGGGGGAACTTGAGCTCCAGCTCCTCCTTCCTTGCACTTCTTCTGCGAGTGATGTCACTGGGGGTTGGGGTGAGTGTACACATTAAAACCGTACACCCACTGCTCCGCTCGCTGGAGCTCAAATGGCTCTGCAGCAAGCAGTGTCTCATAATCCCTCATCAACAATCAGTTATTACTGTACAATCATTTGTTTTAATTATGATTATGGACTCGTGTCAACTGGGCGTATCACGTTAAATTGTGCCTTACACTCATTGGCTGATTGATACATTTATTGTGTTTAGCATTACTGGAGCAAAACTGAGCACCTGTGACAGTGAAACGTAGACAAATATTAAGAGCAGAATGTATGATTTGATTCTCTCTCACAAACACAAGTTACATCTTGACATGTTCAGGCCTATTATATTATTATAGCCTATAACTTAAATCACGTTACAACAGTGACAGCAGTTTGTTATTAAATCATTATTAGTAAAATTAAAATTACACGTTTATGCTAATGCTGTTATTGCCAGGGGTCCTAGCATGATGGTCCATAATTGTGGAAGCAAGACTATTTATCACCTAGTCATTAAATTTAGCAATTACATTGTGGTCTTTAAAAAAAAATTCACATTAAGTGTTAAATTCACCCAGAAACATGAACTCTGTTATTAAGTATTTTCTTGTATCATTACAATTCCCGGAGACCTTTTCATCTTCAGAACACAAACTAGGATGAAATGTGAGAGCTCCTCATCCTCCAGAGACAGCTATGGTCCCGAGACAAAGCAGGTCTGTGACAGTAACCGATTTTTTGTTACAGTGGTGATAAAGCAAGAAATCAAGCGGTATGTCGGTTAACATATACTTACAGAGAGCTGCACGAATAATCGAAAAAAGATCACAATCTCGATTCGACCCCCTAGACGATCTTAATCCAGCATTTCTACAATTCTACCAATCATATTTTCAAGTTCTGGAGAGAAGCAAATATATTCAATAATTAAACCTCGTTAAATAAGGTATAATTCACCCAAAAATGTAATTTCTGTCTTCATGTAATGAAGTATTCGCGACCGCGAAATCACTTGTGACGTGAGCTGACTGTAAGCTGTTACCACAGAGATGGCGGGTGCGCGCCTGTAAAGTGTACTTTAGTAAACAGAACCTGAATAGGCTGTGAATAACAGGTAACAAAGTTGTAAATAACATTCAGTTTGTGGCAGAGTGATCGTTTGGGAGCCACGTTGGAAGTATGAACCGCACTTAGCAGTGAAAATTAAAACGAAATTGCACATCATTTAAACAATCATATTGTATTTTAGAGTTATGATTGCGACAAGCATTTAATATATTTTCCTTCGTAGCAAATACAGAGTGTTGTGCATGAGAATAAATGTTTACTGGTTCAGTATAACTACTCTAGCCTATAAAATGTTGAATATAATGCAAAAGGGAATCTTGTTAATGACAAATGTCTAATTTTACCAGCAGAATAAAATGGTCTAATAATGTTGTCAATGACAGATTGCAAGCATGTCTCAAACATAATAATTCAACATCAGAATTATGAGTAGTTGTATTCTGATGTCATCACTTTATTGTGCATTAATGATTAGGACAAAAATAAAGTCTATTCAAAATTTATTCTAAACCAACAGTAGAGCTACACATAATATTATTATTGTTTTTTTTTACCATATGTTTGAGAAAAAGCAATGATAGCCCACTCATACTAATCTTTATTTTACATCTATAGAATCGTGAGAAAATAGTGATCTTTATTTTAAGCAAAAAAAAAATCTATTCTCCTTTTAGCTAGAATCGTGCAGCTCTACCTACATAGGTCTATATAGATGTTAAGATTCCTCTATGATCAATTGATTGTCCACAACCCTTTTAATCGATAGACCTTATCAATGACCGATTAAGCATGGACATTTAAAGGGGAATAGAAGCACTCAGTCAAGTTTACATTATTTTGTAAATTGATTTCCACTTTATTGATAATACATTAAACTCAATTAAATGTAACCATTTAGCAGAAAACAGTATGTTTTACTATAGCTTTTAGACCTAGGGCACCGCCATCTTGGAATTTGGCTGTTCCTGACATTACAGGGTTGGTTCCGTTCCCTCAGCTGAACAGATACAGTGGAAGTAAAGGACTGAACACGAAGACTGCAAAGCCTAATTTAACCCAATGCGTTAAGTTGTGGACGTGGAGCTGGTGCAAATACAAGCATCAAATGTGTGTCTAATAAAAAAATACATTTATTCTATTTTTCTTTTTTCCCTTTTAACTACCAAACATTTGACTTGCTTTGATCCACTCTCTGTATCACGCTGCCTGACTGCCTGTCTGGGTTTCAACCAGCCATTGGTTTCAACCAGGTCCGGTGCTGATGTAATGGGGTCGGGTACTTTCACTTTTCACAACTACAACCCATCACCTCTTTTCGTGTTCAAACCAAACTAAGATCAGCACGGTTTTTCACATGGCAAGTTACGTCCTTCATACATGTTGAGAGATCAAGTTGATTAACTTAAAAAGGGAATATGTTTTGACAATCCACAAAGAAGTGACTTAATAAAGCGTAAAGTAATTTATCAGTTTAATAATTGCATTAGTCTGAATGTAAATGCCCTCATTAGGCAGCGCTGGAGCAGCATGAGAGTTGACCACAGCGCATCAAACGAGAGGTATTAAAATAAGAAAAATGCGCAACTTAAGACACTTAAATGCTTGTATTTGTTGTATTTGCACCAGCTCTGCGATGCACATCCACAACTTCATGCGTTGGGTTAAATTAGGCTGTCCAGTGTTCAGTCCGTTACTACCATAGTTGCATGGTAGCACCGGACCTGGTTGAAACCAATGACTGGTTGTAACCCAGATAGCCAGTCATGCAGCGTAATACAGAGAGTGGATCAAAGCGCATCAAATGATCAGTAATTAAAAGGGAAAAATTAAAAAATAGAATAAAAAAAAATATATATATATATTTTATATTAGACACACATCTGATGCTTGTATTTGCACCAGCTCCACATCCACATCATGCATTGGGTTAAATTAGGCTGTCCAGTCTCCGTATTCAGTCCATTACTTCCGCTGTATCTGTTCAGCCGAGGGAACGGAGCCAACCTGTGATGTCAGACACCGCGACATTGCAAGATGGCGGCGCCCTAGGTCTAAAATCTATAGTAAAACATGCTTCTTTCTGGTAAATGGTTACATTAATCGAGTTTGTTTAATATATTTTCATTAAAGTGGAATCCAATGTGCAAAATAATGTAAACTTGACTAAGTGCTTCATTTTCCCTTTAAAGGATATGTTATGCTTGGTGCTGTGAGACACGCATCCACGACTTTGTGCATTAGGTAATAATAATCACGTGTGCATTTACTTTACCTTATGGAGTCACTCTCTTGATATTGGGGATGCATAACTGTTACGAGCAAATCCTGTTATATCCGCTGGTGCTGCCTTTAATACGCAGGTCAGGTAATCAAAAAGTAGACTACATGATGTTTATGAGTGGGTCATGGATGGCTAAGATCAATCATTAGTTAATGCAATCTTTTAACTACTTTGTTTAAAATGTTGAATACGATTTGATTAAATGAAAGCGAAACTGACCGGATCAATGGATGATTTTGTCATAAACAGTGAAAACAGTTTAATAGAGACAATTTTTTTTTTTTTTTTTCAAAAAAGGTAACAAAAAATGCATTTTCCAAAACTGAATATTTCACTTTTATTTTATTTGTATTGTAATTGTATTTAGCAAACTAGATTGTGTTGTGCTGCGGAAAAATAGCAGACCCTGCACACTTCACTTCATCTCAAATGTTATTAGCCTTTTGGGTAAACTGAGGATAGTTTATCTAATTTAAAACACACCAGCACCTGAATTTACCGTGAGTGAGACGGAGAAAATGAAAGTGCAGCGCTGAGGTAAAATCAGATTCTCCAGTCATAGTCTTTAAAATAATGACTTGTATTAAAAATATTGATAAAGGTCTGTGATATAAGCATTACGGCGGATCATTACAAGCGCTTATTTTCTGTGGAGCAATTGATTTGAATTAAGGGAAAAAAACTATGAAAAAATAGCCTATGCCGGTTATTAAAAAGGTTTCAGTGACTTCAGTGGTTTAACTGTGAGCATACCAAGCTCTAACACCACTTTAGTGAGGAAAACAAAAAGGTAAATACTAATTTGTTTGCCTATATCTCTCTCGCATCAGATCAGGGTTTGTATTTCCTATGAGCAGCAAGCACACACCCTGACCTTTCGTTTTTTCTACAATATTTTTGATGCACAAAAATATTTTTTATTTTTTAGTTACTTTTCTGGACTTTGAAAATCTTGAGACCATTGCTGTGTATTGAGGAAGAGGGAGCTATACCTTTATGGCAAATGAGCCAAATATCCCATCAAAATCATCAAAACGAGCACAAACCAATGTTTGGTTTGGATAGAGAAGGGAAAACAAAAAAACTTTTGCAAATTATAAAAATAACTTTTTTCTACGACAAACTTTATGACAAATGTACTGGACCTGTTACACATATATCACAATCACCCTTTATAACCACAAATTTCACTGCTGTTGTTTTGCTCCAGTAATACCTTCAAAAAACACCGTAGTAGTCAGGGAACCATTCAAAAGCAGAGAGATTGGTGTGGTGTAAAAGAACTGCAGTGGATGTCTGTCCTGGGTGACACTGGTTTAGACCATCGGTATGTTCTTGATGCCCTCAACTCGAGCTTCCAGAAAACCTGCAATAAATGAAATTACCAATTACACCTGGTATCTGCTATTATGCGAAGTGAAATTCAAACATTTATTTTTAACCCAATCCATATTTGTACAATAATATTGTCACATTCAATAATTTTGACTCCTACCTCTGAATATTTCTAATTCATTGATCTTGTTAGGGTTTCATTTACATTTCATTTTTATAAGATTATTGATGTAAAACATCTATTTTTAATTGCACGCACATACAAACCACACCCAATTAGGTGCTGCTACGAGTAAATTGCAGTAATCCAAGGAAGAGGAATGAAGACATGGAGAAAAACAAAGAACATACCAGAACATAGTATAACAATCAAAAAAACAAACAAGGACAAAAGATGGTTTGTGAACACAGGTATTTATAAACAGAACATTACTAACCAAAGCAAAAAGAATCTTGACAAATAAATAACTTAGCAAACTTACACATGGGCAAAGCATTTTCCATTCACTGCTGCGTAGAGCACCTCTGGTTAGGAGTACATCTCTAAAAGTAAAAGTTAACAACCACAACAAAGGTAAATCAACAGTAGTTCAGTTTGTAATAACCATTATATTGCGTATTAAAAGATAGTTTTTAACATTGCTCAGCCAAATATAACATTATTTGCTGTTTCTCAAAGTCGCAATCTGTAGCCATATTCTTTTAGGCTAATTCCTAGTTATACATGAAATGTATTAAGTTAAATTTGCAACAAGCAAACAAAAAAGGTTAAGAATAAAATATATTACCTGTAAGAGACTAAGTGAAAAATTAGGTGTAAAATCGTCAGAAAGTCTTTAGCCACCACTTAGGAGAGTAAATAGTGAGTAAATTGTCATTTTTGGGAGAACTATCCCATTAATTTTGAAAACACAGATAGTATACATCTTTTAGAGACCTTTTCACAAGATGGAGATGATGCATTTCAATTGTCACCAGCATCTTAAATCCTCAAAAGTTTTTAATATTTAAATTTTTAAAATAGCATGTTAATTTATTTGTTTGTTTTAATGCCATATTTGATTTAGATAGAGAAGGGAAGTCCTAAAAAATCCTAGAAAAAAAATATTTTTTCTCAATAACATCAAATGTACTTGACCTGGTACAGTACATCACTATTCTTTATGAACACAAATTTCCCTGTAACAAGTGCTGTTATTTTGCTCCATACCTTCAGAGAACACTGTAGTAGTCAGCCATCTATACAAAAGCATTGGTGTGGTTTATCAGTACTGCAATAGATGTCTGTCCAGGCTGATACTGGTTTGGGCCATCGGTATGTTCTTGATGCCCTCAACTCGAGCTTCCAAATAATACAAAATTTAAAAGCCATTACAGCTGGTATCTGCTATGCAGTGTAATTCAAACATTCATTTTTAACTTAATCCATATTTGTACCATAATATTGTTACATACAGCGTAGCATAACATCACAACAAAATATTAATAATAATATATCACACAGAGGGTGACGCTCTGTGACGGTCATGCGGGCCCCTGCGCTACCCCACTGTTACTAATGTAAACTTTAAAACGTGCTTCTCATAGTTAGCTAGCCGCGGTGGAGCCAGATTTTTAGACTACTTGCAAGACAGAAAATGTACTTTATCGAGTTGAATGCCAATTACACACAGTTAAAAACACTAAATTAGACTAACATCAACGTTAGACATCGTGTCGTTAAACATGTACCTCGAGTTGCTGCTGCGTTACCGAAGCGCGCCCAAACAAGACGGAAAAACACAAGCTGTATTAAGTATTAAATGCTTCAAGATTCGAAACATTACACCTCAAAATTCACGTTTCACATTAATTGTGGGTAAAACTAAATTTGAAGAATAAATAAAACATATAAAGCATCTAAAATTTGCTTACCTCTGAAGTCCATTGCACTGCAAGTGTCCGTTGCGATTCAAACTTCAAATAAGGCAGGTGGCTGCGTGCACGCGCGCGCCCAGTCCTCCAACGGTACCATGGTAACCACGAAAACTAAACACTGGTTCAACGTGACGATTGGTGACTGACAGCAAAGAGCAAAGAATCAAGGTGATTCTAAGCTCTTTAGTAATGATCTTTACAGTCAAAAGTAAACACTGAACTTAATTTGTTTTTTCCAATTTACTAATGTTCATGCCATTTTAAAATCTGTATTGATTTTTTTTTTCAAACTATTTACAAAATGTTGGTAAGACTTTGTTCTAAGAACATTTTTAATCCACATTATAAGAACTTTCAACTACAAACAGGGATGGGCAAAATACATTGAAATGTATTTTAACATACAATATCAAATACATAAATTTTATGCGTTTCAAAATAAAATGTATGGGACATTCTAGCAGAAATGAACATTATCTGTCCATGAAATAAAAACATAAATACAGTGAATAAAAAGTGTTTCATCACAAACATTTATAAAATGGGCTGATGGTTGATTTCTGTGAGTTGTTCTGTAAAGGAATATATGTCAGTCATTTGGTTTTCAGATTTTTGTTCTTTATTAAAAACACTTTACAAATGTGCAAACCCTGTCGTCCTTGTCCTCAGCTCAATTTCTGTTATGCTAAAAACTTTAAGTTGTTATCATTCACATTAATTGATTAAAAACATGAAATTATAAATAAATTCTACAAATAAATACTACAAATAATTTACAATTGTTCCCGGGTTGGTCAGTCCTCTCACATTTGCGGTAAATTTAACATAAAATGCATGCAATACACCTTTGACCTTGAAGTGACATCATTTAACGGAGGTGTTCTATCATTGAATTGTATGATTTTATGCTTGCTTTTGTATGATTTTTTGAGGACGACAAGCTTAACGGTCACATTTTTATTAGTAAAAATGTATGTTTCTGGTAGAATGTCTTGTGTTTTTGTATTTTAAAAAATACTACAAAAACTTTTAAATAGTAGCGTAAACTTTCTTTGCAACCTTTTATCAACAGACCTATTGGATCAATCCCTTTACCATTAAACTGTTTGATAACAACAAATTTTCTCTGCCACTTTGTCCACCTATAGGGGAAGTTGTGGCCTAATAGTGAGTTGGACTTGTAACTTAAAGAGAACTGTGCTTCTCTTTGAGTTCAGTATAATATTTGTACAACTTTTCATAAAGAAAGTCCCGTTTTGAAGTTGATCATTCATTTTTTTTTTTTTTCGGGTTAGTCTCTTTATTAATCAGGGGTCGCCACAATGGAATGAACCACCAACTTATCCCATATATGTTTTACGCAGCGGATGCCCTTTCAGCCGCAACCTAATACTGGGAAACACCAATACACTCTTGCATTCACACATACACTATGACCAATGATTTCATCTTCATTAACTAGACAGTGCAGCTGTAGGTCAACTGGCATTTGAAACAAAGATGCATTGTAAGTATCGTCAGTGTAGGACTTATTTTAATGTTGTTTGTCTTATTTTCTTGCCATCTACATCAGTAAACCATCTATCATGTGTACAGTATACTCATTCTCCCAAGATTTTTTCAGTTCTTCTGTAACTAGACAAGTCTCAGGCTCAGGTTCACACAGCAAGGTGTGTTCAAATCAGATTTTTTCTCAGATCTGATATTTTTGCATAACTATTCACTATATCAGATTTCCAGTGTGAACAGATCATGGTGCTAAACATACTTGTATGCGCAAATGTACAACTACGCACAGCACATAAATGTGTATAGTATGAATATAAAGCACGGTGTCAGATTATGTTTAATATGATTATTGAGACTGATTGATGACGTTCTGAAGCTCCACATCCTGTTCTTAAGATATATATTATTCCATCTCATTTCTTAAGCAACGATGCTGAATTGTACACTATACAGCCATAATCTCTGGTCTCAGCATTGCTCAGCAGCTATTTTCAATGGTTGGTGACTTGCTCCTGAATATACACTCCTCACCATTTGTCTGTTACTTTCTTTAAGAATAATTTCCATCCATACTTGAATCATTGACCACCTTAAAAATAAACCAGTTTTCTGTTCAAATTTCAAGCTTAGACAAATAATCAGAGGCCTCCTTTTTAAGATGTCATCATGTACTGTAGACATCTTGGAAAGTATTTTACAGTATTTTGAAATGACAAAAATACAAGACACTGAAGTATTTCAATACAAAATTTTATGCCCATCGCTAAGAGCAAAAAGACTTTGTTCTAAGAATGTTTTATATCAACATTATGACAACTTTCATCAAGTACAAATAACATCCTGAACACGTTCCAAGAACTTTGTTATAAGAACGTTTTATATCAACATTGTAACAACGTTCATCAAGTACAAATAACGTCCTGAAGACGTTCCAAGAACTTTGTTCTAAAAACCTTTTTTATCAACATTGTGACAACGTTCATCAAGTACAAATAATGTCGTGAACACGTTCCAAGAACTTTGTTCTAAGAACGTTTTATATTGACATTATGAGAACGTTCATCAAGTACAAATAACGTCCTGAAGATGTTCAAAGAACTTTGTTCTAAGAACGTTTTCCATCAACATTTTGAGAACATTCATCAAGTAGAAATAACGTCCTGAAGACGTTTCAAGAACTTTGTCCTAAGAACGTTTTCCACCAACTTTATGAGAATGTTCATCAAGTACAAATAACGTCCTGAAGACGTTTCAAGAATTTTGTTCTAAGAACGTTTTTTTAACAACATTGTGACAACATTCATCAAGTACAAATAACGTCCTGACGACGTTCCAAGAACTTTGTTCTAAGAACGTTTTCCATCAACTTTATGAGAACGTTCATCAAGTACAAATAACGTCCTCAAGACGTTTCAAGAACTTTGTTTTAAAAATGTTTTTTATCAACATTGTGACAACGTTCATCAAGTACAAATAACGTCCTCAAGACGTTTCAAGAACTTTATTTTAAAAATGTTTTTTATCAACATTGTGACAACGTTCATCAAGTACAAATAACGTTCTGAAGATGTTCAAAGAACTTTGTCCTAAGAACGTTTTCCATCAACATTTTGAGAACGTTCATCAAGTACAAATAATGTCATAGAGACGTTCCAAGAACTTTGTTCTAAAAACGTTTTCTATCAACATTTTGAGAACATTCATCAAGTAGAAATAACGTCCTGAAGACGTTTCAAGAACTTTGTCGTAAGAATGTTTTCCATCAACTTCATGAGAACGTTCATCAAGTACAAATAACGTCCTGAAGATGTTCAAAGAACTTTGTCCTAAGAACGTTTTCCATCAACATTATGAGAACGTTCATCAAGTACAAATAACGTCATAGAGATGTTGCAAGAACTTTGTTCTAAGAACTTTTTTTATCAACATTGTGACAACATTCATCAAATACAAATAACGTCCTAAATACGTTCCAAGAACTTTGTTCTAAGAATGTTTTATATCAACATTGTGACAACGTTCAGAAAGTACAAATAACGTCCTGACGACGTTCCAAGGACTTTGTTCTAAGAACGTTTTCCATCAACATTTTGAGAACATTCATCAAGTAGAAATAACGTTCTGATGACATTTCAAGAACTTTGTTCTAAAAACGTTTTTTTATCAACATTGTGACAACGTTCATCAAGTACAAATAACGTCCTGAACACGTTCCAAGAACTTTGTTCTAAGAACGTTTTATATTAACTTCATGAGAACGTTCATCAAGTACAAATAACGTCCTGAAGATGTTCAAAGAACTTTGTCCTAAGAACGTTTTCCATCAACATTATGAGAACGTTCATCAAGTACAAATAACGTCATAGAGATGTTGCAAGAACTTTGTTCTAAGAACTTTTTTATCAACATTGTGACAACATTCATCAAATACAAATAACGTCCTAAATACGTTCCAAGAACTTTGTTCTAAGAATGTTTTATATCAACATTGTGACAACGTTCATAAAGTACAAATAACGTCCTGACGACGTTCCAAGGACTTTGTTCTAAGAACGTTTTCCATCAACATTTTGAGAACATTCATCAAGTAGAAATAACGTTCTGATGACATTTCAAGAACTTTGTTCTAAAAACGTTTTTTTATCAACATTGTGACAACGTTCATCAAGTACAAATAACGTCCTGAACACGTTCCAAGAACTTTGTTCTAAGAACGTTTTATATTAACATTATGAGAACGTTCATCAAGTACAAATAACGTCCTGAAGATGTTCAAAGAACTTTGTCCTGAGAACGTTTTCCATCAACTTTATGAGAACGTTCATCAAGTACAAATAACGTCATAGAGACGTTCCAAGAACTTTGTTCTAAGAACGTTTTTATCAACATTGTGACAACATTCATCAAATACAAATAACGTCCTAAATAAGTTCCAAGAACTTTGTTCTAAGAATGTTTTATATCAACATTGTGACAACGTTCATCAAGTACAAATAACATCCTGACGACGTTCAAAGGACTTTGTTCTAAGAACGTTTTCCATCAACATTTTGAGAACATTCATCAAGTAGAAATAACGTTCTGATGACATTTCAAGAACTTTGTTCTAAAAACGTTTTTTTATCAACATTGTGACAACGTTCATCAAGTACAAATAACGTCCTGAACACGTTCCAAGAACTTTGTTCTAAGAACGTTTTATATTAACATTATGAGAACGTTCATCAAGTACAAATAACGTCCTGAAGATGTTCAAAGTACTTTGTCCTGAGAACGTTTTCCATCAACTTTATGAGAACGTTCATCAAGTACAAATAACATCATAGAGACGTTCCAAGAACTTTGTTCTAAGAACGTTTTTTATCAACATTGTGACAACATTCATCAAGTACAAATAACGTCCTGACGACGTTCCAAGGACTTTGTTCTAAGAACGTTTTACATCAACATTTTGAGAACGTTCATCAAGTAGAAATAACGTCCTGAAGATGTTCAAAGAACTTTGTCCTAAGAACGTTTTCCATCAACTTTATGAGAACGTTCATCAAGTACAAATAACGTCCTGAAGACATTTCAAGAACTTTGTTCTAAAAACGTTTTTTATCAACATTGTGACAACGTTCATCAAGTACAAATAACGTCCTGAACACGTTCCAAGAACTTTGTTCTAAGAACGTTTTATATTAACATTATGAGAACGTTCATCAAGTACAAATAACGTCCTGAAAACGTTCCAAGAACTTTGCTCTAAGAACGTTTTATATCAACATTATGAGAACATTCATCAAGTACAAATAACGTCCTAAAGACGTTCCAAGAACTTTGTCCTAAGAACGTTTTTCATCAACATTTTGAGAACGTTCATCAAGTACAAATAACGTCCTGAAGACGTTCCAAAAACATTGTTCTAAGAACGTTTTTTTAACAACGTTACAAGAACGTTAACAACGTTATGAGAACATTCTAAAAACGTTCTATTGATAACGTTTTGTGCTAACATTTCCACAACTTTTAAAGAACGTTAGTGAATGTTCTGGGAACGTTCCCTGTTAGCTGGGCTTCCAGATGCAACCCATCACTGGGAAACACCCATACACTCTCATTCACACAAATACACTAAGGACAATTTAGCTTACCCATTTCACCTATAGCACATGTTTTTGGACTTGGTCTATTGCCCTATTATAATCTAGTCTATTGCCATTGTTAACGTCACTGTTGGCATGTGCATACAAATAATAAACCAATTATTCTGTATACATAAACATCTAATTGCACGGCATCATCACATATTTAGTTTTCATTTTATTTGGAATTCATTTGTATTATTTTAAATCATTTAAGTTTTTCATATTGTTAAAAAGGTTTTTTTTTTTCAACAGAATTTGACCAAGACTTTTTATACCCTTTATTTACATTTTTTAACTTGTTAATGTATTTTGTGGATTTGCAGAAGTTCACTTTTTACTTCTATAAGAACGTGTAAACATCACAGCAAACTAAAACCCAAGACGGCAACTTAACATCTCAAATAAAACCCCTTTTTCCTGAAAACCTGTTTGAAAAGCGAGCCAAATTCCTGCGCCCGCCATTGGCTTCCTGCGTTCATACGGGTATCGCGGCGCAGCAGCCTATGAGGCCAAAGACACCAATATGGCGGAGGTAAGCTGGATAGCTGGAAAAACTACTCGGTTTTAAATCCACGTCTTTAACGATTCGGTGCAGTGATGATGGCTTTCGTTGATATTTATGCGTAGAGTAGATGCTGGTGTGTTTACGCTGAGGTTTTTAGTTATAACTGTGTTAAACTGACGGTGAAAAAACGATTTAAGTCAAGAGTGATCTCCCTGGATCGGCGGAGGCCTCTGAATCTCATCTCCGTTAGCTCTCAGGAAAAAACAAACAAGAAATCGGCGCCTATAATTGATACTTTACTCGATATAATCGTCTTTTTCGTGACGCATTGCTTTGTTTTTTAGGGCTAATCGTGTTTTAAATATATTTAGCGAATAATTGTGTGCTGTTAACGTGCGCGAGATGTTTGTTTATGGTGTGTGGTATATGGGTTTTTGTACTGTTTGGAGAGGATGACAGCATCGCTGTGAAGTTGATGGCTATTTGGTTTATGTCGTTTTTACGTGGTGTCTCTGCATTACTACGTTTAAAATGTTATGGTGTTTTTATCTGTGAGAAAATAGGCTTGAATTCACATTGCACCTTTACCGTCGCAGGAATTGTCGGGTTTGCGCCTGAAATGCATGTTCGTTTAGTTTTGTATGATGTATATGATGAGTGCGCTGTAATGAATTTTGCTTGCAATAACCCATTTGTTTTTGTCTTCCTCTATCTCTCTCTCTCTCTCTCTCTCCCCCTTTTTTTAACATGTCTTCTCAGGCTTCCTTAGGGAGTTCGAGCCCTGGTAGGTTTCTTAATTTATTATTTCAATGTGTTTTGTTATTATATATTTATTGTATATGTGGTGTGTTGTTAGCTTATTATTGTTGTTATAGTAATTATTATTTTATTTTACTACTACTATACGTTAACTGTTATTTTAGAGAAATAAGTAATAGTATACATATTTTAAAATAGTTTACAGATTTCTTTACAATTAAAAATATCGTCTTTAATTATCTTTTCTGCTGGAGATACCGTTGTCCTAAAAATAAAAATCGTACATATACCTTAGGAACGGTATAGAAGTAAACCTTGACTTTTCCGAACCACAGTATACTTTGAAAACGGTTATTGTCCCATGCCTAGTATGAACTAAAAGTCAAATTAAGTCAGCATTTATTTGACAATTCTTAATTTAAAAATATCATTTTTTATTTTAAACGACAACACCCCAGATCTGGTATTATATATTTATTTTTAGGGAATTAACTCAAATGTGTGCAAACAGTAACAATGTTTCCTAACAGCTAACAGTAATTTCTTCTCTTGTAGTTGGCTCTTTGTCTTCAGAGGATCACGACTTTGATCCAACAGCTGAGATGTTGATTCATGAGTATGATGATGAGAGAACTTTGGAGGAGGAAGAGCTTTTGGAAGGAGAGAAAAATTTCAGTGCGGAACTGTCCGATTTGGAGAGGGTAACGTGCATTTGTGGCACCTATTTTTTTCCTTATTCAAAACGGCATGAATTAGGGGAAAACACAAAAATGATGGAATATGTTTGGTTACATCCCTGTGGTTTGAAGTCATATTTTGAGCAGAATTATGTTTTTATTTTGATTTTGTTAAATGGTGGTTTACTAAAAAACTAACTTTTTATGAAAATTCTAATAGTAATTGTTGTGTAGCCTTTGGGGAAAAAAGCAAGAAAAAGTTTTTAGTTAGAAAGCACTTCCTGTGTGATGAATGCTAATAAACTACTGTTAGAAGCCACTGTAATTCAAATAGTGCAAAAAATATACCTCTATGGCTTTTCTTTTTCATGTTTATGCATAATAGGAGTCATATTGAAGTTTCCTCATATGTCAATGTGTGAGACCAATCACAAACTATTGTTTTTTTTCTCACAAGTTAGTAGATTGTATTGTGTGAGGTATGCAGTAGATGCTTTATTATGTTTCTGTTTTGATAATAAAATAGTTTCGAGTTAATTGAGTCAATACAGACAGACACTTTTAACCTACAAAAGAATGATTCATTGGATGCCTCATTAACAGTGACTTATCGCAACCTACTTTTAGTTTTAAGGTTATTTCATATATTTAAAAACATTACAGGTCTAAAGGAGCCAAGCAAATACACATAGCAAAATATTGTTGTAATTTTTGTTCAGTATCAATAGAGACCCCTCACGTTGTACAAATACACTGTAATCGTAAATGCACTTTTTAAAATAATCAATTTCTGCTTTACAAAAATAAAACAAAGCATCTAAATTGCAGTTGTTATAAAATATATAGTATATATTACTAAAATATAGTTAAACATTATTAATTGTTCATTGTCAAGAATCAATGTCAAGACATACTTGAAATCTGAAGCTAAGTTCTTAAAGCTTTTTAAATTAAGTTCTGTTCTGCTCAAGCAACACTAAATTTATTTCCTAGAATATATGTAGGCTTATTAGTGTGCATTTTTATTATTACAGTCTCTGTAAAATAAAGGCTTTGTTTCTGTAGCGTGACGTATTTGTTTTTAACATGGTCAGGAGGGGAATATGCCGATCGAGGAGCTGTTGGCCATTTATCGTTACGAGGCGTCAGTCAGTACCGGTGCAGGATCAAGCATTGACAGTTCCTCTGTTGAACTAGCAGATGATCTGCCCGACATGACCCTGGATAAGGTAACTGCTATGAATTTGATTCAGTGTCAGGATGTTTCCATCCAAAAGGAAAATTAAATTTATGTGAAATTATATTTATGTAAATTCATTGCATGAAACATTTGCGAAGAATGAGTCCAATGAGTCAAAGAGAACAAAGTTGTCACTGAATAATACTTAACCACTTTGATGACAGACTTTGGCTTTCTAAAAAAGATATTAGAAAGATCAAGACATCATTTCAGATGTTTTATAATGTGGTTGGTTTGTCCATTTAATGCTGTACCATGTTTAATGCCCATTTTTTTTCTTGACATTATCTGGTAAAACAAAATCATGTGCCTTTTTTTTTGATGTGGATGCTTTACTTTATTCTGTAAACGTGGCTCCATTTGTAGTGTGTTCATTTTTTTTTTCTTTTTAGGTCATCCTACTCATTTATGTTTCTTTATGCACAATTTCAAAGTGTATGTGCATTGTATTGGCAATTTGGCATTTTAAGAAAGAATTTTTATGCTACTTTTCAAAATGTGCATACAAATAGGTGGAGAGAAACATTACTAATGTCAGAACAACAGAACAGAAGTTCTAAGATGAAGTCACTAATGGTCTTCTGCTGTAGGAGGAGATTGCTAAAGATCTTCTGTCAGGAGATTATGAGGAGGAGACCCAGTCGTCTGCTGATGATCTGACCCCTTCTGTCACTTCCCATGAGGCCACAGACTTCTTCCCCAGAACTCTCAGATGTAAGAAGAAAAATGATATTCTCCTATTAGTATAGTTTTAATAATTGTACATAATGATAAGTGGTTTTCATTGTGAATAAAGGTGTTTTATAGTTTATTATAAGACACTGTATAGAAAGTGTACAAATTAAAAATGCAATATCACCCCACCAAGAATCTTTTGTAAAGTGATGTGCAAGTTTATTTAATCCTCTGAATTTGTTTTTTTCCTCAGCCAATGTAACATATGACGGTGATAAAGAATCTGAGGGGGAGGAGGACGGTGTGAACAGTGAAGATTCTAGAAAGGTTAGTTTCATAATAATATTATTATTATTATTATTATATATTTTTAAATATACTGTTGTTCAATTTGACAAGCTTTGTGGCAAGGCTGCATTTATTGGATCAAAAACAAGTCTGTAATTCTGTGAGGGAAAAATTGCAATAATAAAAAATAATTAAGTATTTTAGGATATTTCATAAGAATTTTCTGCAGCCATTATTCAAGTTTTCACTGTAAACTTGGGAAATTATTATTATATACAGGTTTTGTGCTCAAGAAACTTTTTGTTTCTTTTTTGCTGGGTTGTTTGATGAATAGAAAGTTCAAATGAACTGCTTTTTAAATTTAAAATAGAAACTCTTTAAAGCGTGTATAAATGTATATTACCGGTTTATTTGAGACAAAATGTCATCATGTACACACAGAAACTCAACCTGTCAAAAATAATTTCAGTGTAAATTAAAGAAATAAAAAAAAAAAACACTGATTCCTTTGATATTTTTCCCCCATTAAATTGTCTCTTTCTATTGCTAAAATTGAATTTGAACCATAAATGGAATTTGGGATTCTGTAATGCCCTATGATAGTTTTAAAAAGTAAAATAGTTTTATCTAATAGATTAAGATAATAGAAGTAATAGATTGAACTAATATTAATTCCATTTCCTTAAACACAGGAAATAATGGTGGGATCTCAATATCAAGCAGAAGTCCCAGTGGGGCTCAGCCACTATAATGATGATGAAAAAGGTGAGTGTTTGAGTTGTTTAAAGTGATTCTGCTATTAAATGAAATAGAATACATTATGAATGACACCAATTTGAATGTGTATTATGTTTGCAGTGTACGAGGAGGAAGATCAGCTGCTGTGGTGTCCAGACGAGCTGTCAGAGTATAAAGTGAAAGACTACCTCAGAGAAGCACTGTCACAGTCTACAGATGACAGCACGCATTATTCTACATCTGAACACATACGAGACAACGAGCAGGTCTGTGTTCTGCACTTGCTCTCATTCATACTAATAGTTAAGGTTATTGACACTGCAGGCAAAAATACTATTTTCATGCACCTATAAATGTTGATTTTTGGACCTTTTGACTTTTCAAAAAAGATTTTTACTCTAGTATAAAAACATTCAAAGTAGAGTTTTAAGAAGGTTTTACTAAGGGATGTGTTTATGCATATTTTACCTGAATATAAACTACATTTTCTTCTAAGTAAATTGTCCTTCTAATGATTAAAATTGTATTTAAAAAGTTTGATCCAGTGTTCAGATTTATTTGTTAGAAATGTATGCAGATAAGCATGTATTTAATTAAATAATGCCTTATTTGCATGTTTTAAAATAACTTTTAGAGGCCTTGTAATATAAAAAAAACTTGCAATTTTTGTCAACTGGAAAAATGTGGCAATAACTATTATTATTAATACATTTAGTTTAATAATAATAATAATAATTATTATTATTATTTTATTTATTTTACTGTGTTCATCTGTAGTGTCTTTCCATAAATGAAAAGTCTTTCTCTGGTCTTATTTCCAGGCTTTGTTTGAGCTTTTGAAATGTAATTATGACACTCGTGAGGCGCTGGTTCGATACTGCAGTAATGTGAAGACCTCAAAAGGTAGGCTGTTCGGTACAGGAGCAAAAACCTTTTCTGCACAGTGATGCCATTAATAATCACATCTCATGTTTTGATTGAAGAATCACCACCTTGGTCAGAGGAGGAATGTAGGAACTTTGAACATGCTCTGCAGATTTATGAGAAAAACTTCCATCTTATTCAGAAACACAAGGCAAGTATTGTTATCCACTGAGCTCATTAGTTGGTAGAAAATATTACTTAATGTTTTTTTAGCTATATTAAACTAATCTATATTTATAAACAAGTAAATAATTGTTATATCTATGCAATTATTCAAAAGCTTGTGATGAAACGTAACTAAATAGTTTTACTTTATTCTTGTACTTAAGTACATTTTCTAAGTATCTATCAGAATGTTTTTGCTTTGGGAAGTTTTTTCTTCATTATATTCAAAAACAGTGCTGTTCAATATATTGTACTTTATTATTTTATTGTAATACATTTCAAAAATACTTTCCTAGTGGTGATGGGAAGTTTGGAAAATTTTACTGACTCAGACCTTTGAGTCTCGTTCATCAAAATGAATGAATGAATCTTTTTTTGAGTCATTTTGTTCATTTTGCCAAAATAACATTACAATGTTACGAGATGCTTCCAAACACATCTACAACCAGACCAAACATTGATCACACTACAAACTAGTTATAACTAGAATGCTACTATACTAAGAAAATAGTCCTTCATTGTTTACCTGGTGTTTTGTCTGATTAACTGTGATCACCTTATCTGGCATGTCTTCAAATTTGAGTCATTTGTTCACCTGACAGTTGCATATGAGCTTAATCAATGCATACAGTCTGAGCCGGAAACACCCATGATTAGTTATCCTTTTGAGTCTTTGGGTTTTTAGTTGTTCGTTCATCATGTTACTGCATGTAAAGAGATTACTCAAAAGAAGAGGACTCAAGAAATTAATGAATCAAATCTTTTTCTAGCTCTAAATGCATATGATTGGTTTCCGTCTTTCACGTGATGAACAAACAACTCGACCGAGGACTCGAGATTAACGGATCAAATCTTTTTTCAACTCTGACTGCATATGATTGGCTTCTGTCTTTCACGTGATGAACGAATGACTCAAACCCGACAGAGGACTTGGGAAAAAGGAACCAATCTTCTCCTCCACCTGCAAAAACGTGCGCATGTGCGAATAAATAAATTACTCCATGAGAGGACACATCGTTCTTGAGTCACAAAAAAGATTCGTTCAAAATAAACGAATTGTTCAAGAACGACCCATCATTAATTCCTAATAATTTTTCCTATTAATAATTTGCACAAGTCATAAACATTTGTGGTTGACAGATCTGTACAGTAACTAATCTTGTTAATAAATACAGTATACAGTAACTAAATACTATATTGTCATTGCTTTTTTAATTTCAGGTTCAAACACGGACTGTAGCAGAATGTGTGGCTTTTTACTACATGTGGAAAAAGTCGGAACGTTTTGACTACTTTGCTCAACAGAACCGATTTGGCAAGAAGAAATACAGCTGTTATCCTGGTGTGACGTAAGTATTGGGATGGTTCTTGTCTCTGTTTCAGAGCAAGCGCTGGGTTCACTGTGTATGTGTGTTTTGTCCTCAGGGACTTGATGGATCGGCTGGTGGACGAGGCCGAGGGTCTGGCAGTGGACGGTTCTTCACCGGTGTGTTCAGCTGGAGCAGGAGGAAGACTAGAGGCATCAGCAGAGCAACAGCTCGGACTGCTCAACTCCATCACTGCCAGTGACCTCACAGGTAACAACTGTTTGATGCACAAAAATGTATTCTTATCAACATATCCTGGCTATTTTATATTAGCAACCAGAGGGCATCCCTAGTCTCTCACAGCACATCATCTGGAGAACCTTCTGTCAATGGTTTCGGTCACTTTAGAACAGCTTACCATCTTGTGAAGTCAGTGAAAACTGCATAAGTTCAGTTAATGCATAAGTTCAGAAATGAGCACAATTAGGGAAATATGCTGTTCTTTTTAACAGTTTGGTGCCATCTTGTGACTGAATAATTCTAATAATAATTAGTTATAATTTATTGTTATAATTAGTTTATTTTTTTGTTATACAGTGGTCCCTTGTTGTTCGCAGAAGTTACGTTCTAAAAATAACCTCTATAGGCGAAATCTTTAAAGTAGTCAGCTTTATATTTTACAATTATTGTAGATGTTTAAAGGCTGTAAACCCCCTCACTACACACTTTAAGCACTTTTCTCAGACAGGCTTTAGCATTTTCACACTTTTTTCACGTGTTTAAACACTTTCAAAATTCAAGCTTTTGTTGAAAAATAAGTCCAGTATCATAGAATAAAACCCAAGATCAAAACCATTTGATCTTCATTTATTTATTATTTAATGGTGTCCTACAGCCGCATAACTTCTATCTTCCTTTAGCATGTCCAGAAGTTCAACTTTTTGTGTGATCTTCCACTGCCTTTTGGGTGCTTTTACAGGTGCCTTTGTTTCATCGACATTGTGGGGAGGAAACTTGCAAACGTACAGTACAGCACTTCAGAGTCGCCCTGCTAGCGATCAAAGATTTATGTAAATTTGGCGAGCTCAATTCATTTTGTACTGTACAGGAGATTGATTGACAATGGTCTACAGACAGTCAGGATGTAGAACACGATGTGCTGATCAGGATGCAGAACACAATGCGCTATGAAAAAAAACAGGATGTCAAATTACGCGAAAAAAAATCTGCAAAACTGCGAAGCCGTGAAAAGTGACCTCAGTATTCGCTTGTAATCTCTGTACAAACTACGGTACACTGTTTGAACTTGTCAGATTTGCTGTCTTTGAATGTTGGGAATTCACAAAGCAGTTAACATTAATAGCAATGCAACATTATGTTTCCGTCCATCTATTTTTATGTGCATTTTGGAATATCACACCATTGCATAATAAAATCCTTGATGGAAATGCCAAGATGTGCATACATTTTGAAAATGGGCATAAAAAAAACTTATGCACACAACTTAGAAGAAATATAAGAATATATTACATAAAAAATATATAAGATAAGAAAAAAGTGCATAAACTGCAATGGAAACACTCTTTACCAAAACAAATTTCAGTATGCAGATTTAAAAAATGGGATTTGGTTATAAGAGATCATGGAATGATAAAAATAGCATTAATAGGCAAACCAGCAGGGCGACGGTCACCCAGTGGTTCAACCTCCAGAACTACCTTGAGCATCTCTGCTCCCAAAGGTGTCTCATGCATCAAAATTCACGTGTTCATTGCATTTCATTTTCTGAGGTGCAAGTAAATTATTACATTAAAAAAATAGACTCGCACAGCTTCTGCCTCAGCCATATTCTTTTTCTTGTTATTTGGTGCTAGTTTATCAGGAAGTGACTATTTTATTCTCTTTGACCCACAACATTATTTGCAAATCTTTTATTGGTGTTGCAGTTTTGTGCATAAATTTAATTTGCATCTTTGGCTGAAAACGGCTATTGACAGTGTGCTTGAATTAGCCAATTCTGCGTATGCATTGCTAGGAAATGCTATGTATACATTGATGTCAGACTTGACTTTATGGTGGCTTTTTAATCTATCCCATGGAAAAGCAAAGCCGTCCTTGGCTTGTCAGATTAACTAGCTCTAAACTAACCCCAGGTTCATGCTGCTGGAGAGGGCTATGGCACCATTCTCAAAGAGTTCTCTAAATCTGATCAATCTTTATTTTTATATCACATTTATATCACAAGTTTTTATAATGTGAACATTACAATACACTCAAATGACATTTGCTGATTGTTCTACTTATTTAAATGTGTAAAAACTAATTATTTAACTTAATTCCTTGAGTTTCTGCCAACACAAGTCTATTGTGTGGAACCCAGCAAACCAACATAAGCAGAGACACAAAATCTGGCAAATTGTAGGTTTTCATCTCAGTTTGATCTCCTCTTTCTTGCAGCTCTTAGTAACAGTGTAGCGACTGTGTGCAACGGTCCAGCAGAGATGAGCTGTTTGGATTCTCCGTTCTTCCCCCCTCTGGAGAGTTTGCACCGAGCAGCCCTGAACCATGACGATCAGCTCAGCTACGGTACGAATGGAGACGGCGTTTGCCTCAACATGCTGGATTCAGGCTTTTACCGCTCTGACCTGGGCCAACTCAGCATGTGCAGCACCAAAGACTGCGAACGGCCCTCCAAGAGGCTCAAGATGGGCCTTTCAGAGTCCTTCATCAACGACGTGGACTTCGAGGGCAGAAGAGCACATCGCATTACAGGTGCCACAATGGCGGTTTCAGTCACAGACTTCAGTGGCATCGGGAGCGAAGCAAACGCTTTCATCAGCTCTCATTCACGACATCACCAACACACTGCACTTCAGTCCGACTGATTCTCTAGTTCTGACATCCACATACCTTCATCCGCTCACTGACTATTAGTTCTTTTTTAAATTAAAAAATGATATCTATATATAAATATATGAATATACTTTTTGGTCTTTTTTGTTTTGTTTTGTAATATGACATCAGTGATGTCTTTATTGTACAGAAATAAGAAATCTTGATTTCTCAAGAGTTTAAATAGCCATTTATTTTTCTGGTCCTTCAGATATTTAATATCCTTTTTGTCTTCGGTGAAATACAGTTAAACCTAAATGCTGGAGCAGAGAACCGTGGTCTCTTACTGTATCATCCCAACATCTGCCTCTTTCACTTTGATTTTTTTTGTTTTTTGTTGCTGCCTCTGAAACTGCATTTTTCGTTGTCGTTGTTTTAGGATTTTTCACAAACACCTTTGTTTCTGAAAATGGTACTTTTTTTTCAGTGTTTACACCGCCCAAGATAGGCTACGCCTTGGGAAATGTAGCATTTTGTAGATCAGGAAACTGGCTTTTGTAATTGAGAATAGTGATTTCTTTAGAGTGAAAGAATTACATGTTTAAACAAAGAGCACTTACAGTCCATGAGATGTTTCCAGTGTATTGGCCCACTTTTTCTTTGAGATGTCGAAGTGTTTGTTTTATGAAAAAAAAAGTCTTGTAAATGGTTAGTGTTCCAGTTGAGATATTTGTAGATCTAAGCTTTAATAAGTCAATTTATTGTAGTCATTTAAACATTTAATAGGTTCCTTTTTTTTTGGCCTAAATTGAAGTATCATTATTGACTGAATCTTTCTCAGCTGCGCACTGTTAGAGCCAGATCAGTCTCAAAAATGATATTTTTACAAAATATAATTCATACATTCACAACACTATTCACATTTACAAAGTTCAATTTGTAAATGCACAAATCCAATTAGAAAATTCAATACATGATTCAAAAATACAACTTCAATTCTCTCATTTAAAACACGTTTCAAAAATACACATCCAGTTCGTAATTTCAAAAGGTGATTTAAAAATACAACTTCAATTTGTAAATTCAAAACACTATTAAAAATACACATCCAATTCGTAAATTCATTCCGATTCTTCCCCTCTCTCTGCTCCCCCCGCTTTCCTGTCAGTACTCTCTACTGTCCTGTCTATTAAAGGTAAAAACCCCTAAATAATAATACAAAAAAAAAAGAAATACACAAATCCCATTCGTAAATTCAAAACACGATTCATAAATACGCGAATCCAAATCGGAAAATCAAAACATGATTAAAAAATACACTAATCCAGTTTATATTTTCAAAACACAATTCAAAAATACACAACTCCACTTTGTATTTTTAAAACACTATTCAAAAGTACGCAAATTCAAAACACTATTCAAAAATATGCAACTCCAATTTGTAAATTCAAAACGATTCAAATACGCAAATCCCATTCGTAAATTCAAAACACGATTCAAAAATACACAAATCCAATTCGTAAATTCAAAACACAATTCAAACACACCCAAATCTTATTCGTAAATTCAAAACACGTTTCAAAAATACACACATCCAATTTGTTAATTCAAAACACGATTCAAACACACAAATCTCATTCGTAAATTCAAAATACGATAAAAAAATACACATCCCTTTAGTAAATTGAAAACACGATTCAAAAATACGCAAATCCCATTCATAAATTCAAAACACGATTCAAAAATAGGCAAATCCCACTCGTAAATTCAAAACAAGATTCTAAAATACGCAAATCCCACTCGTAAATTCAAAACACGATTCTAAAATAGGCAAATTCCATTCGTTAATTCAAAACACGATTCTAAAATAGGCAAATTCCATTCGTAAATTCAAAACATGATTCTAAAATATGCAAATCCCATTAGTAAATTCAAAACACGATTCTAAAATAGGCAAATTCCATTCGTAAATTCAAAACATGATTCTAAAATAGGCAAATCCCATTAGTAAATTTAAAAATTTGCAAATCCCATTCGTAAATTCAAAACATGATTCAAAAATACGCAAATCCCATTCGTAAATTCAAAACACGATTCTAAAATACGCAAATCCCATTCGTAAATTCAAACATTCGCAAATCCCATTCGTAAATTCAAAAATTCGCAAATCCCATTCGTAAATTCCAACATTTGCAAATCTCATTCGTAAATTCAAAACACGATTCTAAGATACACAAATCCCATTCGTAAATTCCAACATTCGCAAATCTCATTCGTAAATTCAAAACACGATTCTAAGATACACAAATCCCATTCGTAAATTCAAAACACGATTCTAAACTACACAAATCCCATTCGTAAATTCAAAAGACGATTAAAAAATACACATCCCATTTGTAAATTCAAAACATGATTCAAAAGTACACGCATCCCATTGGATTTTGTAAATGTGAATTGTGCTGTGCTTGTATGAATTTAGTTTTTTGTTTAGGATTTGGCACTCAGATGCAACATATGACATTTATGAGATCGTCATATGCATTTGACAGTATTAGACTGACTAGTGTATAAATATTAGTCCATGAGTGTGCAGAACATTTATGATTTCCCTTTTGAGTCTGTACATTTATTCCCTTAACAAAGGTCATTTTTACTGAGCGTAACTTTTGCTGGTGCTCAACTTTAGTACCATATAAACCAGTGTTAATTTTTCAGCTATGCATTATGTATATTTTGTAGCTGCCAGGGGTACAGAGAACACCTGAATGTTAATTGAGCTAATTGTTAATCACTCTTGACCTCCTATGTTGTGTATTGTATGCATGAAGCAGACGGGACTCTTGTTGATCCTTTGACATATTTCAAGCTGATTAATATTACATGCCAAAAAAGCAATCAGCTTGACGCACTGTATCAAAACCGATACTGCCTCCGAGCTCGAGTCCTTCCTGCAGTTTTGCATTTAAAAACATTTACTTTATTTGTTTGTATACTAAAATCCCTGATTTTAATTAGGGAAAAGCAAAAATGTGAAGAAAAAAAATAGTGTTTATAGCAATAATGTGTAGATATGTACAGATTGTTGAAAGTCTTACAATATTCATAGCTTATTTTCACTTTTGTTTACTGCAGTGACAGACGTCAAATGCATGCTGATTATGGTTGCTTGCTAAAAAAGCGTTTCTTTAGTTTTTATTTGAGCGATTGTGTTTTATGGACACTCCCATGTAAACCCATTCATTCATCAATAGTTTAATTCGATTCTTGATTCTTAACGGCTGCTATTAGTAATGTGAAGAGTCAATTTTCCATAGAATGCACTGCGTTTGCAATTATGAGTTGAGAGAGTTCTGTGCATCTCCATTGAGCATGTTTGAGCTGTGATTACTGATGTTGATTCAAATGAATGCCATTATTCATGAATGATTAGAAAGCACTACATTCTGTTGTTGTTGCTCAAAAATGCTCGACTTACATCAACAAATGTAGTACTTGGTGCTCATATCATTTGTTTTTATTTTCATACCTTAAAATGCTTTTATTCTTCTGTATTAGTACTTTATAAATGATTCAGTGAATTGACGGTCATTTACCCCCAAAGTGTTTTACATATTAAAAACGATTAACTCGAATTCCAGAATGTACAGGTTGCTTTGACCTATAAAAGTAAACATTTTACAGCTTAAATATATTGAGAAGAGTTTGGTAAAGTGGATGTGTGTATGTTTTATGTATTTAATTTAGAAATTTTCAAATATATATAAATATATATTCAATAGAGGTTTTTACGTTCGACCGCGGAGAGGAAGGCTATGGTAAAGCTTGTGAATAAGAAAATCGCCCAACAAATCCTATAAATGTAAATCCATATATACAGACAATCATAACATTTAATGACAGAATTATTCAGATATCTCTATTGTTTCTAAAATCTGTACATATGATTGTATTGCTTCTTTTCTTTTTCATTATTTTGTATTTTTGTTGTACTTTATTACTTGGTGTAAAAAGCTCCAGAAATAAAAGCTCTGGAAACAAATGTGTGTTCATTTTGATTGGAAATAAGGGAATTTTTCATCGAAATATGAATATTAATCACCTAATGCACTTGCTCCAAACTTGAAGGTCCACTGACATTAAAATACATTTAGATGTTAGTATAAGTTAGTTTTTAGGATATCTATAAGCTAGTGCGCATACAAGTTAGTCACAAAACAGACAAACTAATGGCAACCTTTGATTTGGCCCACCCAGGCTTATTCTGATTACGTACCCCTATATACGTTTCTGGAGAGATCAAAATACGAGGAGCTACATTTTTTTTTTTTTTTTTTGCAAATCCGTCAGAGACTGATGTGTACGCTTTTTGAGATCTTAAATTTCTCTCACGAGTGCCATTCACGCCTGCTGTACTCACGTAAATCCACCAGAGGCCGCTGTCGACAGAATAACTGACTGATCAAATTCCCTAAACACAACCACACTGTTATAAAAAGCAATTCAGAAAAAGAAAAGCCCTCGGCTAATTTTTACCACATTTTCAGATTTTAGCATATTCTCACCCTGTTATTTACTTGTTTATTGTATTTTTGGCTTCTGTCTTTGTCTAACCTGCTTTCTTGAAACTTTCTTCTCCAGACTCGAACACTATCGTTGTAGTCAACTCCTCTCTGCGTCTCAAGTCCGCTCGAGCTACAGGGCAAACTCGTAACTGCGGAAAGCGGTCGGCTGGTAAGCGAGAAAAAGAATGGCGTCATACCGCTGTGTGGCATTCGTTTTAAAGACAAAGTGCAGCCATACATACACTGTAAAAAAATATATGGTTTATTTCCGGCAGCTGGGGTACCTTAAAAAAACTTAAAATAACGGCTGTTAAATTACAGAAATTTACCATAAAATAGCGGACATCAAATTACAGAAAATTTTGCTTAAATTTAAATTTCTGGTAAATTTCTGTAATTCAACCTCTTCAACTGTTATTTTACTATAAATTTCTGTAATTTATATTTTTTTTCCGGCACCCCAGCTGCCGGAAATAAACCGTAAGATTAGGTATTTTTTTTTTGTGTAGCTATGACTTCATACCTTTCGATCTCCAGAAATGTATATACCGCTAGGGCTGTTTTCAGAATGAGCCTGTCAGTGGCGCCCCCAGAAAATGTTTTTAAGGGTGGCCAGAAGAGGCCATGCCAAATATTGGGGTGGCACACACACACAAAAAAATACTGAATTCAGAATCATTACTCCTGAAATATCGCAATTTATTCCTTGAAATAATTCAGCAAGCACATGTGCAAACCAAATAAAAACCAATATTTAGTTTAAAAACACTTTTCATATTTATAAATATTTTTTTAGTTATTTTTCACATACTTTTATTGTACAGCATACAGTATATGCCATGTCTCAAATTAATGAAGATTAATGAATAAAACAAACAAATACAACTGTAACACAATAATAACTGTAGACACACACACACACACACACACACACTATACAGACTCTAATAATATCATTTATCCATATTCCTTTTTGAGCCACAATATTATTAATACAGCTTCTTCTATTAATGTACCTTAAGGTAAATATTAATGTGCCATTGCTATCTATTGAAGCTGTGTGTGTATGTGTGTGTGCTGTCAATGACGATTGGGGAGGGGCAGTGAATGAGCTACATCACTGTCACCAATCAATCAACAATAATTTAGTGGCTGCTCTTTATTTATTGAAATGTTGTGAATTTACGCACGTACATTTAAATTACTAATATCAACAGCAAAATCATATTGGGGTGGCCAGAGTTTACACAGGAATGGCCCTGAAGCCGGTGTTGCATTTGGCCAGCCATCCCATCTGAGAAGAGAGGGAGAATGATGGGGATGGGGTTTGAGATTGTCAATTCTAATTTAATGTAACCCTTGTTTGTTTGTTTTATTGTTAAAAGCTAACTGAAATTAAATGGTGTAAATTAATCAGATTATCTTTGGTGAGCAAATCAAGTCAAAGGCCGATTTGGCTTGATCAGTGTATTCAGCATTGAACTTAACTGTGTTTTTAAATGTGATTGTTTTTATTGCAGTAAGTTATAATTAAAAGTTATACTGCATTAGTTAATACCATTTAAATTATTGTTTTCTATTTGTTTTAAAATAAATTAGAAAATTACCCTTGGCAACTTTAATGAGCCCACAGCTCTCAATGATATTTGGTTTTTGGCCCTTCATATGAAAAGGTTTGGGCACTCCTGATTTTAGAAGACATCAATCCGATATAAACATCTACAGCTTGTAGTTTGTCACTTTTGCGTAAATTAATCAACATTTTTTCACATAACCTCATACTTTAATTTCTAATCAAATCTCGACCAATCGAATGCTCACTAGTATCTGACATGCCCCGCCCCGCCCCCTTCAAGACACTTCTCATCCAATGCCCTTGAGCTAGTATCTGACATGCCCCGACATGCCCCTGACATTTAGATAAAAACTAAACACTATTGGCTATTTCTTTTAAAGGGGGAGGAGCTACTCTATTTCCCACCTTCGCTTCCTGTTGAGATTACGTCAAACTTCACAGGACCTCGAAGTTCTTTACGCTGAACATAAAATATGATTCTTCAAGACGTTGATAACAAACAGGCGATGGTCAAAGTTGATTTCCATATTCATTGGCCGTAGTCAACGATCTAGTTTCCAACATTCTTCAAAATAGCTTCTCGTGTTCAGTGAGAATGTGGTGAGTTTTATTCAACGACAATTCAAAAAAAAAAAAAAAAAAGGAAATAAAAATATGATGGTTATTGATAGGTAAAAATAAAAGGCAAACACAAGCTTTCAAAAATGAGTCAATATTTTAATCGCTCAGATCTACAATACTGCTTTAGTTCAGCAGAGACCTGTATAAAATGCTGGCTCTCCATTCAGTACTCTTTCAAAGAAGAAACTAATGAATCCATAAACGGTGTTGATTTGGTAAACCACTGATAAATGCATGGCGGTAAAATGTTAATGTACTGTAAATGCTGAACACCTGAATAATGAAACAGGCTAACTGTCAAAGAATGATTTGTATGTACAAGATAATTTAATTAAGTTTGAAGTGTGACATGCTTTGAACTCCTCTTTTACGGAGAAAAAAAAACCATCAGCCAACAGATTCCCACAAATAAGGAGTCTGATTAAATAAACCAGATCAGATTGCAGTCATTCTGGTCCTCCTCGCTGCAACAAGATAAAGAAAATAGTCAATAGTTTATCCATATTATATTCATTTTTCCCCTAAACATCACAACATAATCAAAGAAAATGCTCGAATAAAAATTTCATTAAACAAAGTCAATAATGCACACCGCTAAAGCTACAATAGAAGATTTAGTCTAAACTGAAGGGCTCATATTGTCTCAAATATGAAATGAACTGATCAGTTAAAAATGGTGAGCACTAACCTGGATGTAGTCCATTTCATTTAAGTCTAGGGTTCTCCTGCGGTATCTCTGAGGGAGCTCTCGAACCGCAGCGATGCTGTCAGGGGTGCCGGGCAGTCGGCTGACGGGTCCCGGTGGTCTTGGCGGAGGAGATACTGATGCTGCAGAAGGAGCTGTGGATTGAGAGAGCTGTGGCAGGCTGGCTGTGAGCACCTTCAGAGCCTCTTGTACTGCAAAAGCAGCACAAAGAAAGAAAACGGTTACCAACAAGTAATGCTGAGCTTATGGGGTAGAAATACCTTTTTTCCTTAATGAGAAATTCTCAGACAGAAGGCCTTCAACTGTGACAAGTGAACTGTAGCAGTTTTAATTTACTAGAACTTCATCTATACCAAGCTGCTTTGACACAATCTACATTGTAAACAGAGCTACAGAAATAGAACCGATTTTTCTAAAGTTCATTAATGAAGCTATACATTATTAGTATGGACATTTGAATCATGTCATTTTTCTTTGCAAAAATAAATAAACAAATAATTGAAGGATATAACTATAAACAGTTTTTTTTTTTTAAATATGCAGCACCACTTGCATGGAATAACCTACAAGCAAAGTAGCAGTTTAAGGGTTGGTTTCACTACATTCTTTTAAAAAGATCGGAAATGATTTGGAATTCCAAACTTGTGCCTGTAGATGTTTTGACTAGTTTTAACTCTCACTGTATGCGTGTTTTAATGGATGAATGATGTTACCTGTTAATCTTTTGTTTATTTGTTAAACCCATGTGAACTGTATAATGTTTAATCTTGGGCAGGACACTCTTGTAAAAGAAATTTTTAATCTCAATCTGCTTTTTCCTGGTAAACTAAAGGTTAAAATAATAATAATAATAATAAATAAAAACATACAAAAGATTTATAAGTATGAAGCACCATTAGATGAAATAAATATTAGTAAAATGATCTACAAATATAAATCGATGTCAAAAGTCATTTTTAAATATATAGTTTGCCTTTTCCCGATTTCTCACACACTTTTGGGACTGAATTGTGCTTATATGAAAGAGAACTTGAATTTAAAAAAATACAATTAAGTTTCTAATAATTTCAATCTAATATTTAAGTTGTTTTGTAATGTTCATGTAGGTTTCAGAACCACGAACTCTTTAACTGGAGTAAATCATGAGATATAAATTCAAAAGAATTTTATTCCATTCATTTCAAGGAGGTTAATACTGGTAATATGTTCAAAGAAAGATTCTCTTTAACATTGACAAAACATGAAACTATTTTTTTTAGGTTTATGTGTAATTAGAATTTTCAATTACTTTATTATTACTGTTTAATCATTTTTGTTAATACAAAATAATAGAGTAAGAAAATGGAAGAATTCTGAACCTTGTACCACATCAACCCAAAAAGAAGACGATGATTACTATATATATATATATATATATATATATATATATATATATATATATATATATATATATATATATATATATATATATATATATATATATAATTATTTATTTATTTTTTTAACAAAATATTAAGATATTAGTGTCTGGTAAAACAAATATGATTCTGGAAAAATGTGGATTTGACTGACCATTCGGCCTAGAGACGCCTTTTCGGTCTGGAAATTTTATTAAAGGTGCATGAGGCCGAACAACCTGCAGTGAAAACAGGACAAAACAAAACAGATCAGTTCTGTAGAAAAACTCATTTCTGGATATCAAGAGACGAACAACCAAACACACTTATAATACTTAGGGATAGCATTGAGTTTAAAACAATAAAAATGCACCTCGTGTAAGGTGTTGCGGAGACGATATCGAGTTTTACATGAAAAAAATTATGAAAGTGAGAGGAACTTGGTTTGCCACAAGGGCATCTGTCAAACCAGTGAAATCAATGCATTCTGCTCAAATAAACACACTCAGAATGAATACTATAGACTGAGCGGATAAGTGATCAGAATTTCCACAATGAGCTGAAATAAACGAGATGTCACAGCAAAACAATCGGTCTACAGCCTGAGGAGAGTGTTTACCTGCACGACCCGACTGGCAGCTGCCATCTTGCCACTCACTTTGCTTCCCATGACGACATCCGATCACTGCTTCCGGTTCAAACACAAAGTAAATACATTAGTAACCATTGGAGGGCGCTGGTGTTAAGGACATAAGTAAATGGCAATGGGATTCGGTTCTTTTGAACAAAGCGCGATTATTACGTTTATTTAACTCAATTCAGTTTGTTGTAGCCATGATTATCAAAGCTAACAAAACTAAAAGTAATAGAAAATTACGTTAAACCATAGGATATGACTCAAACTGACACTCTACAGGCAAAACATCACATTTTTGGCTTTCCATAAAGTATTTTCAGTCTAATGGAAAGTGGAAACATTTTTTGTGCGTGTCTATGTGTATACACAAATATACGTGTTTTTGTTTTTTAAGAGGGATTTGTTCATATATAATTTGCCTTATTGTTTTATTATACAAAGAGTAATTTCTTTGCATTATTTTTGGAATTATGGAGTGATAAATTATTTCTAAATTCTCCCTTTGTGAAAAAACAAGTTTGACTCTAATATGTAAAAAGAAAAATGAAGCAAGAAACTAACCTGACTTCCAATGTTCAAATTTTGTTTGTGCAAGATATGTATGCATATTATCATTATTACATGCACGTTTAATTAAACAATGAATAATTCGTATAATAATTAACATTATATTATACATATTATTAACATATTACATTATTCCATGTAAGTTTAATTTAACAAATAATATTTTATATATTATTTATTTATAACATTTAACACATTTAAACAATTTTATTAAACTTGTTATACAAAAATATCTGCAATTATAATATAATCCATCAGTTGTGGAAGCGAAAGTATAGTTACAAACACTCATTTCTAATTCACCTGCAGTATCTTGCCTTTTAAATTCAGACCAATTTGGCGCACCGAGTCAAATGACTCAGTGAAAAGATTCAATCTAGTGGATAATTTTAAATTTGGCAACCAAAGAACATGTATATGGTCATAAAACACAGTTACAGCATAAATGCATAATTAATATCCAAAATAACTACAATCATTTTGTTGACTAGACTGAGCTGAAGAAGCTGTCAAAACATCTGCATTAATAACGCATACTGAACGAGCTTGAACCAGGCTGTCAGTCTATAGACACATACATATGAATTCATCTAATTAATAAGCTTTATCCTACACTAATAAAACAATACTGCAGTAAAACGATGAATACACTGTACCCTTAGGCTCACCATGCTAACATGCTTTTATAATAACAGCTTTTTTAAAAGCCTACTGATCTACGCATGCTAATAAGCACAACGAGCAATTATTCTTACCAACAACAGGTTATTTAGTAGTTTACTATATCCTTATATCCCCATGTTGACCTCTACAACACACTAAACACGGAGTCCTGACTGTCACTGTAGCGGCCAGTCCTTTATTTCTGCTCATGCTTAGTTTGATTCAAGTAGGCGTGGCTTCAATATAACCCCGATCACGTGACTGTCACGTGATGTCATCACTTCCTGGCGGCAGTTTCAGACAGGATTGGAATCGCGCGACTTGAAATCTTTCAACAAAAAACAGTAAACAAACCCTGCAGGTAAAGCGACTTGTATTTATAGGTTCACTTTATGGCTGTCTTTCGAAAAACTGCTATCCAGTAACGTTAATTGGAAACGAATTATAAACGATTATTTGCGCTTAACCCTGTTTTGTGTCACAAATCTGTTTTCTGGGATGTGACGTGCTGACGTTATATGTAAAGGTTATCTTAAGTATACTCATCTTATAATAACACCATCTATTTGAATCGATTAACTATGTTTTTTCTTCACAGACATACAAAGATGAGTTCCAGTAACGTCAATCATGATGTCCTCGCTTCAGATGTTGACAATCCTAGAAGGGAAAACAGTCTTGCTGATCCATCTTCAGTCTCTGAAGGAGTGACACCCACAAGCTTATTAAAGTAATTTTTCATTATTTTATTTGTATACGTTGTTGTTCTCTGCTTACAACGTAACTATATACATAACCAATTAACAGCTTATAACATTTTATGTTTTGGGATTAAAGGGTTAGTTCACCCAAAAATGACAATTGTATGTATTTAATTACTCTTATGTTGTTTCAAATCCATGAGACCTTTGTTCATCTTAAAATACAAATGAAGATATAAGAGATGTAAAGATACAAGATGTAAAAGGGTCTCTCCAGAACGTGGATGTAAGGTTTCAGCTCAAAATACTCATCAGATTATTTATTATTGCCTCTAGAATATGCAGAAAAACACAATTTTGGTGTTTGAGTACAGTGTAGCTATTTTTGTAGCCTGTGGATTTAAATGCAAATGAGCTGCTTTTCCCCGCCCACCTTTTCTATATGCGTGTCTGCTTTTCCTGCATTACGTCAGATAAACAGCAGTCAGTGATAGAAAGAGACACAGATGAAGCTGTAATACAGCTCATTAGTCAAAAATACAAAGTAAGTTTATTTCATGTATTTGTGGTGGAGTTTATTCAAGTCTTTCTGAAATTATGAGTCACACAAATGCTGTTAGCAGTACACACACACACACAGATATTAGTGTTTATTGATACCATGCGGTCGTGGTGATTATAGCGGTTAGGAATTAGATAGCGATTTTACTTTCTTTAATGCAAATATGCTCTGTTTTAAAACGTTTTAAACTTTTAAAAATCAGAGTTGGAACAGATATTTTAATCTCAGTTTCTTGCTAAAAGAAGGGTTTAAAATCACTGGTGTTTGGGTCCTTTTTTTAACGTCAAGAGATGTAAAAAGAGACTTGTTGGGTTTATATCTCTCCAATGACTGTGGACACACTATACCAACACACAGTTCTGTCCAAACAGCTTACAAAAGATGATTTTCATCATAGGTGCCTTTTAAATTCAAGAGCTTTCTGGCCCTCTATTAACAGCAAGGGCTTGTGCTTCATCCCGCTCTTTTTCGACCATGATGAAATGTATTTTGTTTAAAGAATGGCTTTTTTTGTTCTAAATAAATAAATCAAACCAAATCAGCTTGTGACGTGAGACATTCAAAGCCCAGAAAAGGAGCAAAGAACATCAAAACATTCCATGTGAATTCAGTTGTTGAATGGTAATAATATGAAGCTCCAAGAACAGTTTTGTGCACAAGAAAATGGTAAAAACTGTTTTCGGTCCAGGGAGCACGTTTACTATGGGCAATACAACATATCCATCACTCAATTAACTGACCAAGGACAGCTTTAACCATAGATCCATTCTTGCATATTTTTTAAAGCCAAATTCTGACTTTATCATTGAATGTCGCAGCAATTATTGTCTTTAGACTAGACAATTTTTTTATTGTCAATTTTGGTTAATCTCAGTTTGCTGTTGTTAGCTGTCAGGAGTGCTCTTCTGCTGCTGTAGCTCACCTGATTCAAAATCCAGTGTGTTGTAGTACTTTCAGTTAGTTGCTTATTACTTTAGCAGATCATTTTGACCATGTCAACATGCCTAAACTTGCATTAAAGAGTAGGTAAACATGTTTACCAAATGAAGCAGCAAATGAGTATTTTTATACATTAAGTAATTGATTCAATGTTTTTTTCCTCTTTCCTCAAGGATGAAAGAAATAATGGAAAATCAGTGTTTTGAAATGAATGTTAAGGTCAGCATGGGTAAGCTTAGATTTATATTTGAATACACTTATTTATTAACCACTTATAGTTTACCTAATGCTAATTCTAGTGTTTGTTTCTTAGGAAAACACAGAGAGTCATGTGAAGCTGATGCAGATCTGTAAGTGTTTCTAAAATTATTAATATATCTGTGTATTATATATACATTTATTATATATGTGTACTGCATGTTATAAAGTAACCCAATATTCATCTTTGTGACAATGTGTAGATCCAAGTATGAAAGTGAAATAGAGCAAGCAAGACTTTCACACTTCAACAAAACACTGGTGTTAAACAGGTAAAGATTCTGTGTTATCAAACTTTCTTTTGCAATACAGTCTGTGGCTGTTGATGTTAAGGTGATTCTGTGTTCTAGAATGCAGATTTGGAGCACGGTCATCGAAAAGATGATTCAGAATGGTGCAGATGCTGAGTGAGTGAATCCTGATTTAAACACAGCTTAATATGTGTTGTCTAATTTACACTTCTCATGACAATAATTCATTTTTTATCAAACAGGGAACTAAAGGAACTGACTAATCAGAACTCTGAGATCTGTGAAAAGACCATTCAAATTTTAAAGGTAGGAGTAGACATTTGGTTTGCCAGTTTTAGAATAATTTTTGCCCATGACATGGGTCAAAGCAGGTGTTATATAGCTTTACATTTTCCCCTGCACATTAGAATATGTCCTGTTATTTCTTTCCAAGGAAAAATACTTTCATACATATATTTCCCTGCAGTGATTAAGCCATCAGTATGAAAGTAGTTTAAGCAGCCAAATAAAAAGCTAATTGTCATTTTAAAAATATATATTTTCCCACTATCCTTCAAACCACCGGGTTTAACCAATTTATCAGGAACAAGCTTTTAACATCCTAGAGTATCTATTTTATAATCTAGAATATAAAAATGTTGCACTATGTATTCTCAAGTACATGTCTGAATAGCAATGTTTAGATTGCTAGCACTTTACCATAGGGTTGTATTAGTTAATGGTTATAATGCATTTAGTTACATGAACAAACAGTAAAAAATAAATTTATTACAGCATTTATTCATGTTTGTTAATGCTAGTTAATGGAAATAAATTGGTTTATTGCTAGTTTAACTCAGTGTATTAACTAATGTTAACAATCATGATTTTGGATTTTAATAATGTATTAGTAAATGTTAAACTATGATTAATAAATGCTGTATTATTCATTATTAGTTCATTTTAGCAAAACATTAACTAATGAATCCTTATCGTAAATTGTGAGGTTAATTTTTACACATGCTGTAATATGCTGTGCTAAATGCTAATATGCTGTGCTAAATAGCAAGAACGTAATTCCACCCAAATTTGGGCATTTTCACAAGTTATGCATATGCATTTAATATGCTTACTATGTAAATACAATCTCTTTTCTGAGTTTAATGTTAAATCCAAAATCTCAATTTGTTAGGTACACCTGTCCAACTGCTCGTTAACGCAAAGTTGTAATCAGCCAATCACATGGCAGCAACTCAATGCATTTAGGTATGTAGACATAGTCAAGATGATCTGCTGCAGTTTAAACTGAGCATCAGAATGGGGAAGAAAGGTGATTTAAGTGACTTTGAACGTGGCATGGTTGTTGGTGCCAGATGGGCTGGTCTGAGTATTTCAGAAACTGCTCAGAAACTGTTAATCTACTGGGATTTATACCTGAGTATTGTTGCTGACCATGTCCATCCCTTTATGACCACAGTGTACCCATCTTCTGATGGCTACTTCCAGCAGGATAACGCACCATGTCATAAAGCGTGAATCATCTCAGACTAGATTCTTGAACATGACAATTTTCACTGTACTCAAATGGCCTCCACAGTCACCAGATCGTAATTCAATAGAGCACCTTTGGGATATGGTAAAACAGAAGATTCGCATCATGGATGTGCAACTGCGTGATTTTAATATAGACCAAAATGCCACGAAGGATTAAGGTAGTTCTAAAGGCAAAAGTGTGTCCAACCTAGTACTAGTAAGGTGTACCTAATAAAGTGGCCAGTGATTGAATTTGAATAATTATAGCCACAGAATACTTAATTGTGGATCTTTTTTTTCTCTAGGAAACACGAGAGCTTCAGGACCAGATCACAGATGTCCAAAAGCAAAGACTTGGTACTTCATATTTTAATGTGACTTTTTTTATTAGCTAAAGTCTATCTATTAAAGTTTTTCAAGACTTAAATTTTAGTATTATTTTGACAGGTTGTGATGGTTGCTTTTGAAAACTAAAACAGAAAACACATTTGCACTTACATTTTTAGTATGATGGCTAGTAAAGTATAACGGTCTTATTTCTGTTTGATAGATCTGAAAGGACAGATAAAGAAAAAGATGCAGGAGATAAATGAGTTGAAGCAGGAGAAGGAAAACCAAGGAGAGGTTCAGCAGAAAACCAAGGAAAGAGCTGAGGCTGTTCTGCAGAAATACCAGAGGATCACCACCATCTTACAAAATGTGCTCCGGGTATGTGGCTTCTTTTTGTGTTTGCTTGAATACTTGTCATTATTATGTAATTTTATTGATTTCTTTTTTTTTTTACAGGGAATTATACTGGCCAGTAAAGTAAACTGGAGAGAGGATCCTAAGTTATGCGACATTGTGATGAAACTGGAACACATACCCAGCTAAAGAGGAAACCTTTAAACACAGCTCTTCAATGTAAATATGCACGGTTGCCACATTCAGAGTAATGTTTTGTACATTTATGTAAAGTCATGTGAAAGGATGTTTTTCTTGTATATTCAGGCTTTTTATAGCAATATTCATTTTATATATAAACTCTAGAGTTTCAAAAACATCCTTAATGTGAGAAAGGTGATATAAGCTTAGTTTACATTTTAAAAAATTAATTTTAGACTAATCCTTTAATAAAAGTCAACATGGAACCAAGTTCAATAAAACTTCTGTAATGTCATGATTTAACCAGCTATTCATCAACAACAACAACAAATGTTGAATTTCTAAACGGGTTATTGGGAGGGTCAGACAGAATCTGCAGACATTTTTTGCTATTTCTGCAAAGATTTTAGTAAAAAATCTTCAGATTTATGCGGAATGATTTTAGGAGTTTCGTAGCTAAAAATGTAATATATATGAAATAAAAATAGCTTTTTAACTTTTAGTTAATGTTTACAATGCAAATCCGATTAGATCTACTTATTTGGTAAATAAATCAAGTCTATAATATAATACATCTACTAAAAGAAAGAAAATATGACTTTACTGTAAATAAATCAAATGAAAACTTTCATATTAGCCAATAATATTACTTAAATTATTTTAAAAACTGAATAAAATTTAATTTACACACATTTACACAACTAAATAAATAGACTCAATGATGGGTTAAAAATCTGCAGATTTCTGTGTGCGTAGATTCCATGTGGGCCTAGTAATCGGCTTTTGGTTAATATTCTCTAACAGTCTGTGTGGTGTAAATAACATCAGTAGTATACAGATTTAAAAATTATGTTTTTGACAATACCTTTTCTTTTGGAAAATAAATTGTTCTCATAAAAGGAAAATGTAAGTTAATTTAATTACCTCATTTACATAAAAGAGATCTTTTGAGCGAAATCTTTAAATGCACATTCTGAGGGACAACTGAGACTTCTATTATATTTTAACTGCCCTGCCAAGAACAAACATTTTGGATAGCATTTTTAACTCCTAATGTCATTAGTTAACACACTCAATGCATTTTTTCCAACACATCCTATCATTTTTAAAATATCAAGCTGTACAAAATGGCTAATATGTCAGTTTATGGTAAAAGTACTGGAATTAACACACATACTATAAAATAAATCAGAAAATATGAAGTGTAAGACCAATTTATTTAAAAACAATCAAAATAAAACATTTTTGAATACTAAATCATCAAAATTATTTGAAGTTTGACAAAATATTTCAGATTCTCATTTAACAGGTTTCCTTTCATACAATAAAACTAAAAATCAAGTGTAGTAGTGCAACAGGATTATGTTTGTTTGTTTTTTTTTGTAAACCAACAATGCTGTGTGTGTAAACCATTATTTAAAACGGTCTTTAAATGACTTAGACATTATTTAAAAACAGTCAAAATATGGTCAACCACTTGGTAAAGCAGGCAATAAAAAAAAAAAAAAAAACAATCACAATAGGTTCCCTTTTTACAAAGTATTTTATTTTCCAGTCACTTTAAGTGAAAAGATTTAATAGAGATATAAAAATACAGACATGATGTAATAAAGTTCAAACAGTTGAAAAGACGTTCTATGGTCTCATATTTTGACCACCTGCCCTGCTATACATGGGCTCACTCTCTTGCCCTCCTCCAGCACAGGGTTTGGCTGAATGAGTAACCGTCCGTAAGTCCCGCCTATCTGTCCTTTAGTGAGACGGCCAGGATTGACACATACACAGCCAATCACATCCTGAGAGATAATAGCAAATTATTTAAAAATGACATCCTGTTTTATACAAATATAATAACATTTTATTCTGAAATGTGACTGATTTACCTTGATAAAATACCGAAGTTCAGAAGGAGCCACAAGAATATCAGGCGTGAGGTTCATTTGGCTGAATTGCTGAAACTTCTCATAATCCATATTAACCTCTTCCGCAGGAGGATACAGAGGATAGTAGCTAAAGGAATAATTCATTTGAAGATTTACAACAGTCAGGAATAGCAGAGAAGCGTACACACATTACCATTTCTCAAATGGGGTCATTTTTAAGATGAATTTGTTTGACAAACCTCCTCTGGGTCAACATGTGTTTCATGATGCGTGAGAAACGTTCTGTCCCCGTCCCACTGCAATAACAGAAAAGTCACCTGAATGCTTGTGTTCACTCATTCTTCTGTAATTATTTTTAAATAGGAAAATCACCAGAAACCACTATCAAAACTGTCATTCCCAAATAACCCACAGCACATACTGTGTGTACATGTCAGCTGTAGGCGAGTAGCATTACCTGCTGATCTCTTCAGCTCCCATATGAAACAGAATGTCTGTTGATGTCAGGCCGAAAGTCACATTACCAATGAGAAGCGTGCAGGGGTCAGGGGCTAAAGTCACTCGCTAAGAGTGGAAAGACAATATTAACAACACAAGCAATTGAAACATCCTCTAGTTTAAGACAATGACGTGTTGAATAAAACCATGTCTTCATAGTTAAGCTTGGCCTGAATCACACAAATAGATCAAATATTAATAACCACCATTCAAAGAAAGAGGACGGCCAGTTACATTGAGATGAACAAGGTTTAGCTAATCATCTCACCGCTGTATCGTCTTTGCTGATGTTGGTCAGGTTGAAGGGTGGCTGAGGATAAATGTAATGATGATGGACATCCCTCTGAGATGGAACAAACACCAACTTGCATGCTGTACTATAATAATAAAAAGTGTACATAGAAAGCAGTTAGAATCGGTGGTAGTACTTTGTAGTTGATGTAGAGAAAAAAAAAGATCTACACACCCTTTGGTTCCTTCCACTATGCCGTCCATACATCTCTTGAAGATGGTCTCAAATGTTTCGGTCACCTGGTTTTTCTGTTGAGAATGTTGAGCGTTTAAATTTGTCTCCATAATTGAAAATGTTAAAGAGGTCATGTGATGGTTTGTAATGTTTTCCTTTTCCTCTAGGGTTGCCTGAGCATATCTAAAAAAAAAGATCACTGGTCAAATTAAAGATTGGAAATTATTCTAATGTCAATCACATTTGAGCTAGGGCTGCGCCAATAAACAATATTATATTGAATCGCGATAAAATTATGTCAATAACAACGATAAGCTCTAGACTTTTTAACTCTATATTGATCTAAGAGCCAATCACACAGCAGAAATGTGCAACAATGGGATTCTAGAAGTGTGTTGATATTAGAGATGTACCGAATTTGTCTACTAAATATTTATCAGCTGAAAATGTAATGCCATTTAATGGACCCTCTAATTTTTGTGGTTTCAGGGATTGTTGGGATACTCTTTTAAAGCATTAAGCATTACCAACTTATATCAAATCATATATATCGTTATCGTTCAATATAGGGCTGTGCAATATGGACAAAATCATATTGCCATTTTTTTAAATGAATATTGCAATTGCGATTTTATTTGTGATTTTGGCAACTTTTTGCTTTTTCAAACATCATACATCCATTCTAAATGACCAAGAAGTGCATAAAACATTTCATAATGAAATAACGTGGTATTAAGTTTTATAAACAAAACTGTAGTAAAACTGTCTTTAAAACAGACAACATAAAATAAATGTGCTGATAGACGCTTGTGACTCTTCACAAAGTCCCCATGATGCTAAATCTTCTTCTAAACCTTCAGCTAGATATTTTCCTGTGTGATCTTCTGGGAAGAATTTCATTTCAACACTTTCAAAGTTGTCATTAATATAGTGGATCGTTAAACTCATGTTCCGCTCCATCGTTCTGCTGGACCACATATCTGTGGTCGTGGCGAAGTATTTCAACATTTCGTTACATTTCTCATACTTTTTGGAAATAGCTAATCAAATCGTGTGAAATGAGTGCGAGATGGCAGCTGGTCTCTTTTGTCAAGTGTTTGTATTAGTCTTCGGAAGCCATCTTTACTGGCGATGTGCACAGGCATCATATCTTTGCATATATGATAGGTGATTGCGTTGTAATTTCTTTGTACCGTTTGAATTCTTTCTCATACGACACAGCGCTTGCACAATTCTTGAACAATGGATACTTGTTCAGTTCGTTCAGGCTGGCTTTGATGTGTGCTTTTGCTTGTTTCGATGGACTTTGTCGACACGCATTGATCATTCAGTTTTTTTATGACGCTGTTTTAAGTGTTGGAACAGATTTGTAGTATTGCTCCGTTTCTTTGGACTAATCATTTCACAAGTCTTGTAAATGACCTTGCTCTGTGACACATCCTCTCTCCTGAATCCAAAATACTCCCAAACGGCTGATGTTGAATTTCTCTTTGGCACCGAATCATTTTTATTTTGACCTGCATCCATATTTTTTGTTCTTTCCTCCAGCTCGCCTATTCGCTTCTCCCGCTCAACTTCGTTGTTTGCGGAGTGAGCTGGTTAACATCCTTCTCCCGCTCAGCTTAGCTGTAATTGCCCGGTGTGCTGCTTCAGCTCTTATTGGTTAACATATTAAAATCATGTGCACAAGAACATATTCTGAATAAAAATCGAAATAAATTACTAGATAAAATTGCAGTCTTATGCGGTTTAGAAATCATGATTTTTTTGCGATTGTGATTAATCGCACAGCCCTAGTTCAATATGGAAAATAATTAGCGAGATCGGATTTTTGCCATATTGCCCTAATTTGTTGTCATCATGTCATCTAAAAGCCTTGTGTTATTTGAGATGTTTGATCAATCAAAGTTTAATTCAAAGCAAACTGGGAGTTTTGTGGAAACATACACTTGGTTCTGTTCAAAAGCGCTCATCCCTATGCACTACTCCCTTCGGAGGGTCCCTCTGAAGGATTAGAGCATAGGGCATGAGCACTTTTTAAATTGAGTACCCTATGTGACACCAAACAGCTTCCCTTCTCAAAGCATGATGGCCTGAAGTGTCCATCAATTGTATTTTTCATAATACTTAATTTCAAAGGCCCCTTCGAAGTGGCCAGGTTTGAGCACGTTGGTTTGGAATGACTCTTCAAACAGGGCGGCCATGGTTTTTTTTACTCTAAAGTGCAATATATTTGTAATGCACCATAAATCAGTGCATTTCATGTAGAATAAATAAAGTAGAGGTGTTGTAATGTGCAATTAAGCATCTTAACCCAGGGGTGTCCAAACTCGGTCCTGGAGGGCCGGTGTCCTGCATAGTTAAGCTCCAATTTCCTTCAACACACCTCCCTGGAAGTTTCTAGTATACCTAGTAAGAGCTTGATTAGCTGATTCAGGTGTTTAATTGCGGTTGGAACTAAAATATGCAGGACACCGGCCCTCCAGGACTGAGTTGACACCCCTGTCTTAACCAATTCTAGTACAATAACAAAATAATGACCTTTTAAAAATGGCATCATGTGGGCTCTTTAATGAAAAATTTGCTTTACCTCAATCTGCTCGTGTTTGGAATCAACAAAAGGTCCAAACTATGAAAGATAAAAGCAGTTCATTACTATCCAGACATTCACAGAAAAAAAAAGAAGAAGAAGAAACGGAAGGAAAGAAAAAAGTAATAATTGCATGTTGGATATGAAGCTGAACTCACCAGAATGCAGACATCAGGACGATCTTTATTAATAATAGTAATGAGGTCGAGGAGAGGGTCATAGGTCAGACATTCAGAAGGAGTGTACGGTCCACAGGCCATCATGACCATCACAGGCTCAGACACTGAAATAAAGTTCATTATGAAGGGTTTAGTGTGAACACTCAGCAGGGATCTTGTTGAGGCATGTTCAGCTACCCTACCTTCATCCATTTCTTGTTTCACTTCAGAAGGACAGTAAAAAGGCAGGGGGATGCCCTGGTGGACAAATACATTTCTAAATAAATATCGAAGTTTAACAAAGTGTAAATGTAACCTAACCGACTGAGGAACCTTACCTCGTACAGCTTGGTAGCAACAAACTTCTCCCCCGAGGGATTCATACCTTCCATGACAACAACCTACAAATACAGTGAAAAGTATCTTTTTTTGACTTTTACATTTATTCTGGCTTGTGAAATAGACATGTAAAAGCAATATCAGTGAAGAAATTTATGCGAAAATCTGCATGCCTAAAACATTACAAAATAAAAAGTCTATTGTTTTATTATGCTTTATTGTTTATTTTGAGGTATTTAAAATTATCTTGTCTATAGTAACACTTTATCATTTATATGAGAGCAATAGAACGCACCACTGCAGAGTTCTTTTATTAATATTATTAATATTTATGTAATGTTTCTATATTTTATCAAACATTTCCCCTGAAATGTTAAAGTAAGAAATATGATCACATACAGATGAGTGAATTACTGAGTATATACTCTAAAATGCAAAAAAGAAATAGTCCATTACATGTGGTCAACATGAACTAATTAATTGATGTATATTTCATTATCAGGATATGAGATGACTTGTATCATTATATCAGATTTTTGTCATATCACCCAGCTCTACATTACAGTATGTAGCCCTGTGTTTTCAAGACACTTGCATGTGTGCATCTCACCTGTCCAGGGAAGAGTGAAAACTCTTTAAGCTCTGACAGATCCACGGGAACTTGTCTTCCTCCCTGTTCCTGTCCCGCCTCCAAAAGCACAGACTGGGCATTGAGCTTCCCGTTGCTGTCACAGCACACCTGCCCCAGTACTGTGATGCTGTCCTGCAGGAGAGAACCAAAGAGAACTTACACCAAAACCAGCCAAAATGGGTAAACACAAACTCCAAAATGAACTTTTTCACACCAACCATAACCATGTTCTGTCTTCAGCCCCATTTTTAGAATTCGCTTTTATAATGACTCTTGTTGTACCTGAACCGGTAATGAAACTGGAGCGAATTCTTCAATGTTAAAGTGACTCCGCAATTCCTCTCCGAGCTCTTCAATCTTCTCAGTCAGAACTACAAACAAAGTAAAGAACATTTGCAAATGTATACAAATATGGAAAAAGGAAATCTGCATGCATCATATAATACAAACACAAATCTGTCCTATCATGTCAAAGGAATGGTTCCAGGATTATAAATAAGGTTTGCAATTGCATTTTCAATATGTGGATGCATAAATTGTGACAATCCAAATGCAATTGCAAATCCCGCATTACCGTTTGCATTTTCGCAAATGTGAAATGACTGCCACATTTCAAATTAAAAAGAAAAGTCCATTTGTAATGGATTTCCCATCTAGTCTTACGAGCCTGACATATCTAAATAGCAATGTTAATTGCTTAATTGGCTTTTTCTTTTTCTCTGCGTCGTTTATGTAACCTGCCAAAAATCTAATTGAATCGCAAATCCTTTTGCATTTGAGCTTCCGATGTCTACACAGAAACCTGTCAATCAAAGGACAGGGGTGGGACTACTTTATTGAGCATGTGTGTATACAGAAGTGACAACACGCACACTCAACGTAGGGTCCTATTTGCATTTGAAAACTGTCCAGGATATCCTTTCATAATATTTCAAGCACTTTCCTAGTGTATTTTCTAACTTTTTTAGCACTTTACATATCTACATACGTATACTTTTTCATCACATTATATCAGATTCTATAGTAATAGTAACATTTTTGATTGCATGTTTGCTCCAAGCCTAATACTGAAATACATTCTCTTAACTGTCATTTACTTGCATCTTAAATATGTCAACGTTCATCTTAAATTAACTTTTATTTTAATTTCAAAGGCTGGAGATATATATATAAAAAAAAAAGACAGGCAGATCACACTACAGGAACACATGCAGTTTTATGCATAAACCACATGTATTTTTTTTATTTTATCTAACTCATTATAATTACCCATTTGGTGATATAAATTAATACGAAAGCAGTTTTCAAGCAGTTCCAGGCACATTATTCAAAATCTAAGCACTTTTCAAACCTTAGACTAACATTCAAAGACTAGATTAAACTAGTTATACAGAGTATGGCACACTGAACCAGAAATTTTTGACCGTAAATTTCACATGTTAAAAAATAAATTGACACACTGCCTACAAAACGTTTGCTACCATAAAAAAAGAACCAGGTTCATGTTTTTCTGCTTTACGCATCTGAAAAAGCGCTTTAAGAGTTGTTTTGACAGTTCAGAGCCACCGTACAAAAGCTAAATACAGAATGCGGTCACTTGAGCTACAGATAACTTTATGACAAACACAGTGCATAAAATAAAGACAGAATGTGGCAGACAGTTGAGAACCCCTATGCTGAATTCATTGACTGTTGCACACCTCTGCCCTGCTGCTGTTTGGTGTGTGTCCATACATTTGATGTACTGCTCATAGAATAGAAAGCTTGGCGGCTTGAGGTCCACATTTGGTTTGTTGCTTCAACACGTCAACGTGGCCGCCGTCTATTATACTGTCTAAACTGAACTGAACTTAAACACTACAAACTTAACTACACTGTTCCTATTTACTGTGACCTTTTATGTGAAGCTGCTTTGACACAATCTACATTGTATAAGCGCTATACAAATAAAGGTGAATTGAATTGAATTGTCTATAGGTACTGCCAGTCTCTGTTCAGGATTTGTTTATGTGCGTGAATGTGTGAAGTATCACGAGCAATGTATCAAAATCTCCACTGATTTTTCTAAAATAAACTTTGCATTTGGGGATAATCCAGCACAGCTCTTTAATAATGAGCTGAACTCTCCTTCCTCTCTATGCAGTATTGGATGAACACAATATGTAGAATATTTCTTTTTCTACTTTGGAGAAGAGAGGAGAACGTATCATTGCTTAAACTGACTACAAAATGTTTTTTGCGTTTTTTTCCTAATGGATTAATTAATACGTATCAGATTCAGTGTGCAAGGTTTGTTTACGTGAAAAACTTTTTTTGATATGAATACGAAAAAAAACCCGCATACAGTGTTTCCTCTAGGATATTTTCCAGCTGTGGTGGCAGGCCTTTTTTTTTTACACAGATCTATCAACTACCTGTGGCGTTATTTCAATGACAAATGTCGTAAGCGCAGTATTAGAGGTCGAGATCGCATTTATGTAATAGCCTACGAGCATACGGATCTTTTAGCTTGCGCGCTGATTTCCTCTGCTCATGCACAAAGCTTCTTGCACGCCCCATCAAATATAAGCCGCTTCAAGAGTGTGCAAAGCTTGTTGTGCGCTCTCAAATAAACGCTGCTGAAGTACAATTTAGTGCGTTTATGTAACGAGTATGTCTCCAGCATTTATTAGATTTGCTAGGAATATTTATGAATGTCTTCAATAGACCTACAGAGCAGTATTAATGCGTCCTGAAGTAAAGTGAAGCGACTATACGTTGTGTTTGCTAGCCTATCGAATCACGCACCTGTCAGCACGTCACCTTAAAGGGTTAAACAAATGACGCACAGAACTACTACGATTACAGAAAAGTTTGCGCTGTTATAATTCACTTACCCTTTAATACGTTTTGGTGCGATTATCACCCGCTATTTAAAAAATCAAATGTTTTAAATGAGAAGCTGTAATGTAGCCGTGGCGGGATGAATTTTGGCGTGGCGCCCCGCCATGGAAGAATGAATGTTGTGGAAATCATGGCATATAAAAATTTCAGACTTCAGTGTGCAAAGATCTTAAAATGGTTCTCACCGTCCCGCACATCCCTCAGTCTCTGGAACATGTATTTGTAGCTGCTGATGAGTGAATTCTCCCCTCTGTCCAGCATCTCCACACTCACTGCAGTCTGTCCTTTACCCATCCAGCGTGGACCCTGCACTGCCCCAAATGTGGAAACCACCTCTCCTCGCCCCCCACGCATGCCGTACTTTTGAGAAGGGGTTGCACTACACAAACACATTACCGATCTTTATATTATAGAACAAATGCATCAAATTCTCTGAAAGTAAAAATGTCAAATCAGTTTGTTTACCTTGGTGAGAAGCTGGCAGGTGACAGCATTAGACTGGGACTTGCGAGTCGGGCTACACCTCTCTTAGACTGAGGATGTTCAGGAGTGGACAGCGCTCGCTTTTGAGACCCCTGTGATCACACAGACATTGATTCATGCTTTTTAACCAATCAAGTTTTTAATGTAATGTAAATTACAGTATCAAATAAACAGGTTGGGATAGAAGACTGAAAGAAAGAAACCATTTAAAGTCTGATCTCTACACCACTTTCTCATTTGGGATCAAAGGGTAGTATGGAGAGGGACTTTTAATTTTCAGTCAGCCAGCTCAAGCGCTGTCATTCCATTACAAAAATCACTGCATTGTTTCTTTAAAAATCAATAATCTTCACTGCCTGATTGATATATGCTAAAAAGTGGAGTACATTGTTATTATTTGTTTAGTGCCATGTCTTTAAAATATGTACATTTATTTTACCACAGTATTTTCAAGGAAGTTTTTATGCTCGCCTGCTGATCCTCATGGTACTTGTGTTTAAACGATCTTTCATCTTGTTTTATGCTTGAACAAATAAATAAATGCTTAGGTCTAGGCCTGCACAATATATAAGTTGCAATGTTAAGTTGGGAATAGCTGATCAACAGTTGAAAATACATTTTTTGGAGTCACTGTAAAGCATAACCGTAACAGAGTGAAACAACATCATTTGCATGTGTTTTAAAGGCATTTCAAGAGAGTGTAAAGCATTCAGGCACAATTATTGAAGAATTATTTTCCTGAATTATTAATCAGGGTTTCTGAATGTTTCATCAAGTCAAATTTAAGACTTCTAAAGACCTTTTTAAAACCATTATGAATGAAATTTTAGACTTATAAATGGCTAAACACTAATGATTATTTCTAATGGCCTGGTTGAGCCAATGGTTTTTTTTTGCTTGCCACAAAAATAAATAAATAACTATTTCTTAGCAACATACTTTAATGTGTGAAAACTAGAAAAAGCTCTAGTTGTACAGTTTTTTCAACATAAGATTTCTTTTTTTTTAAATGACACTTTTAACATTATTAAAAGTATATTTGTTGTGGAGGCAATTACATAAATTTGGCTTTTGGTCCAAATTGATTGAGTATAACTTCTATTCAACCTAATGCATTTCTGTTATTATCACGAGGAACTTTGTAATTGTTTTTAGTTTTCTTTCCCTGATTTTATTGAGATGGATTGTTGGTGATTTGGATGGATGTCAGACCAATTGGGAAGCTTCATTTGGACAGAGGAAAATTAAGACCTGTTTAAAATGATTTAAGACATACAACACAATATTTCAGTGAATTTATAACTTTTTAAGGCCTAAAAGTTTTTGAAATTTAAGACATTTTAAGATTTTTAATACCCTGCAGATACCCTCATTATTACAATAAGGACCCAGTGTTGTTTTATTAGATTATTCAGGTACAGAAATTGAATACAGTTTGACCTGAAAATGATAAAGCACTTTTTATTTTACTTTTTTATTTGCTTTATTGTAATTATTTTTGCTTGCAATTTCTTTAATATTTTATATACATGATTCAGCCCTTACAAAATCACCCCAATCAATCTAAATGAATGTTTTCCCCCAAAATAGAGATTTTCAAGCCATCTGGTGAAATTGTATTCATATCAAAATAAAAAAAAATAGTAGAAAAACAAAATATCGCAATGTCAGATTTTTCCAATATTGCGCAGCCCTACTTAGGCCTATTTAATAGATTATATTTTAATTACATTATTGATGCTGTAAATGGAATTTCATGAAATTGAAAAAGTCACCAGAAGTTTATCTGTGGCTGAAAAACACTTGCTGTGCATATAGCCTGTAATGCATTTTTATCTATCCTTAAACACTTCCGACATCCCTCCTATTATTCTATCTTCAATTATTCTCACCTTGGCAGGTGTTGAATAGGAATCCAACATGTTCTCCTCTTCCTCTTCTGCTCGGATTCTGCAAGACTCTGTTAAGAAGATCACTTTGAACGTTTATGGATGAAAATTAAACTGAATTACAGCCATTAAACTTTAGGTTGAGCTTTATGAGGATACAGCTCCTGGAGGGAGTTGATGTCTCTGGTTTTGTTCATTTGGCTTCCCTTTGAGGTGCTTTTAGGCTTTTTCTTCTTGTTCAATACCTGTAAAGAGAGCAGAAGCAGTATGCAAATGAAGCATAGAAACATTGTGGATCTTATTTTTGGCATCTCAAAGCACTGCACAATTTCAGTTGGTGTTTTTAATGTCCTTGTACTAACTTCTTGTTCAAACTGGTCCAGGTTTTCGAGAGTGAGCGGCAGCTGCTTTCTGGTGGAGCTGAAAGCAAACCACTCGAAAACAATCTCTTCACCCTTCAGCCTGTGACACAAACACTGCTCCAACACTGCAATAGAAGAAAAAAACAAAAGTCATGTGTATTTAATTGAGGTAAAGTTGGTTTTCCGCTGTGGCGACCCCAGACTAATAAAGGGACTAAGCTGAAAAAATGAATGAATGAAAGTTGTTTTTTTATTCGTACATTCATATAATTCGTGTATAAAGCCTGGGCCCCATTATTTGATAAATGATTGTGGTGTACACTTCATCCAGACACTTGCGTTCCGCTGATCAGTTTCTATTAAAAGTCCCAAAGGCCCACCTCAAATGCAGGGGCGAACGTGCATTTGCCACCGCCGGTCCTCGCCTTTAGAATGCGCTGCCGCTTGAATTAAAAATGGCTTCGTCACTGATCATTATTAAGCCTAAATTAAAGACTCATCTTTTTTTCTAGGTCTTTTGAAGCATAAGTCCCCTCCTTGGGGGAGCAACAAATCTCGTTTTTAATCCTGTTTTAGTGTGGTCAACTGTGGTAGCATCTTTTAACTAGGTGGAATTATTTAAAGGGTCTATAACTTTCTTGTTTTAGGCATTGAAACCAAACAGTTTTGGTATAATCTATTTTACATGTTTTATACTCTTTTATATTATGTGCCTATTGTTTAGTATGCCCATATACTGCTTGTTTGTATTTCCTCTGTAAAGCACTTTGTGCGGCCTTTGGAAACGTGCCATATAAATAAATTGAACTTGAACTTGCAAAGAATAATTTTCTGAAATTGTATTAAAGAGAAAGTGTGAATATGTGAACATAAAACCAACTTTACCCTAATGCAGGTGTTTTCAAACTGTGGGGCGCACCAGCACCTATTGAGAGGGGCGCGAGACATTGAGGCGTGCACTCGGGTAAATTATGATGACGATTTTTATGTGTTCACTAGAGTGAATCTGATTAATGTTAGCTCCACATCTAACTATCAGACACCTGTAGAGTTAATGCGTTCGAGTAAAACATATACAAATAAAATGGACCGGGTGCTTTTTAAAATGAATGATGGTGAATGAAAGTAAAACCGATGAGCCATCTGACAAAAAAGTGCCCATCTGAATCAAATCAGCAGGATGTCCTTCTGGATCTTTTACTTACTTCGAAGACACTACTGACTACATTTACATAGACATCAGTAATCTAGTTATTTGCCTCAATAGAATAATTTAATTAAGGTGTTTACGTGAAGTGCTTTCATGTAAGAGTTTCATGTAATTTTGAGTGACTTTAACTGCACTTCGGCAGTTTCACTTTTACTCAAGAACATTTAATTCATGCCCCTGTCAAAAACTGGGGTATTAGACGCAAATAAGGAGTATGGACAGGTGGAAGAGTGTTATGGAATGTAATAACGCACGCCGAATGGAAAGAAAACATCTGCATTTCACAATGTTTATGTCTGTGGTCCTTTACTGACAGCCACGTGTGTTATCTTATCAGAAAATATAGCAAAAAAGTCCTACATGACGGTAATAGTTTGATTGCGGTGTTTACTTCAATAATGCCACTAACATATGTATACTCCACCTCTTGATTCCATTTCTGTTTAGTTCAATTATGACTTTAGTTGGATTAAGGTAATCAAAAAAAATATTGTCTTAATTGTATTAAAATCTATTAACCCTAACCCTAAGTATTGGTTTCTATTGGATGATTTACAATATTATATTTGTGCATATACATTAGATTAGTCAGTACTGAAGCGAAATCTGGAGCTAATCTAACAAAATGACTTAAAATAATGGTTCAAAAAGTAGTAGCCATAATTTATGTTATAGAAAAATATTGAATAACATTTTCAAAAATAGCAAAAATCAAGAGAAACTAAAAAATATTTATAATTTTGTTGAAATGTTGTAGTTTGTGATTTTTTTCAATATTTTGCAGGAATTTAAATGTATTATCTTTCAATTTCTAAATATGTTTGGTGACTAAAATATTATTTGAATAAATATATCTGTTTAATAAATCTGTTTTGTTCAAATGCACTAAAATTTATTACCCATATTCACTGAGAAATGGAGAAAAATATTCATTTTCAAAATGGGGTGTATTCAGATATGCTGAGCACTGTACATGTATTTTTGTGTTTAATATTAAGAGATATATTTTAGAGCATTAAATCAGGTCAACAATACTAAAATCACGCAGAAAAAAACACACACAAATAATAAACTTGACATTTACTTTTGTCGATGGTGTCATTGTTGAAGGCTATGTTGAAAGTGTCCAGCTCAGACTTGATGTCCTCTGCAGTGACTGATTCCATTGTTAATGTCCTCTGATGTTCAAATGTAAAAAAAAATTCGGTCTCCTGAGAAAAAAACACCTTTTTCAAAACAATTCACACCACACAATTTATACAACGGACTTGTAACAGTGCGAAATGTTAAGTCTCTCACAAAATACTAACGTAAACACAATGGCGCTATCGCAACTTCATTCATTTAGCTTTATAAACAGTTTTACTCAACAAAACAGCAAGTTCACAATAAGACGGTTATGATGAACACAGATAAATGACTTTTATAAATAGATTACCTTCTATATTAACGTCAAAAATCAGCTGTCATATTCATCAGCAGTCTTCGCATCACGTTCGGATTGCCGCGAAAATGTACCCGCAAAACACACCGAAAGGTCACTTCCGGTTCCTCCACGTGTCCTCCAGAACGGCAGAGGGAGCGCAAGCTTGACAACTGCATTTCCATCCAGATCAGCTGAAAGGAAACAGAATAAACCCTGTATATGCTACACGTGTTTGTGGCACTGTAAACGTTAAACGCGTTTGTGTTTTACATCTTACTCTTAGCAGTCGCTGATATTATTTATCAAAATGCCGAAGGTTAAGGCCGAGAAGAAATCTCGAACACACCAGGAGGTGAAGAGTCAAGGTTGGTTCTTGGGATGTTTTGTATACTGTCAGACGATTTTATCAAATGTGTTCTTATTGACCAATAGTCAAAGTAAAACCTGGAATACATTTAACATGTATTATAGTTTAAACATTTTGGAATCTTCCAGTAATACGTCCAGGTCACTTTTTACTCCAAAACACAAGAGGAGAAATTCTAGCTATTTTTAGGACCAACATATTTATTTTCCATTCATCTCATCTCATTTCTTTCTTTCTTTCTATCTATCTATCTATCTATCTATCTATCTATCTATCTATCTATCTATCTATCTATCTATCTATCTATCTATCTATCTATCTATCTATCTATCTATCTATCTATCTATCTATCTATCTATCTATCTATCTATCTATCTATCTATCTATCATTAATCCCAGTTGTTTTGCTTTATTGTATAGAATATTTGCACTAGTCGGGCACTAATTAATATTTATAGATTAAACTAGGTAATGTACAGTATATGTAGGTTTAGTGTATATTCAATGTTCTCGTAACACTGGTGAGTGAGGTAAAAGTGGTTTTATGTTCGTATGGTTTACCATGATACTTTGAATATTCTTTCAATATATGATTTTAAAACAGCATTAGCACTATTTATTCGACTGATTATTGTTGTATTCTTTGGTAGTAACTGGCTGCTAATATGATTTCCCTATTTAGTATTAGCAGGGAATACTTTTCTGAAATTATATTTAGGACAAATTCAGAATATGTGAATATAAAACCAACTTTACATCAACACATTGATGTCCCTAAGCAAAACAGTCCTAACATATACTCCCTATAAACACTGCACTATTTAATATTTGCACATTTAAAATTGTGCTTATTCATTGCACTTTGTTGCACTAATTCATCTTGAATTGTACATTTCCACTGCAGATATACATTTTGTAATTGTGCATATATATATATATATATATATATATATATATATATATATATATATATATATATATATATATATATATATATATATATATAACTGCATACTTGTACATATATTCATCTATTGGAAACCTCTGATCATAGTTAATACAACTGGTATATATTGTTCATAGTACATCCATCTGTAAATATCACCATAGTTTTTCTATAGTTGCACTTTATACCTATAGCCTGCTATTGCACTCCTGGTTAGACCTAAACTGCATTTTGTTTCCTTGTACTTGTACGTTTATAATGACAATAAAGCTGAACCTAATCTCACATTGGGGTAAATTAGGTTTTATATTCGCACATTCATTCATTTTTGAATAGTGACAATTTGTGACAAGCTAGTTGGAATATTCAGTAAGAAATTCCATGTAAGTTTTTCTTGTAAACAACATTAGTACTATTTGATTAACTGTGAACAGTGTTGTACTTTGATAGTCACTGGCTGCTAATATGATTTTACTATTTAGAATTCGCAAAGAATACTTTACTGAAATTATATTAAGAAGGTGAAAGTTCGAATGTGGCAATATAAATAACTTTACCTTAATTAATCTCACTCTCTCCCATGATTTACACAATTTATTTATTTAAGAAAAAAAAGACTTTGACATTGTTTTTTTTGATCAATATTGAATTACATTAACACATGTTCCTTATTTCAGGAATTATGTTTAATACTGGTATCGGTCAGCATATTTTGAAAAACCCTTTGGTTGTCAACGGCATCATAGAGAAGGTCAGTAATTGGGATTATGAGTTTTTCTGGAAAGTTTGTCTATATCCTTTTAAGGCTGAATGAGCTTTCTCAGTGCACGACTATATTGTACATCACATCATAATCAGCATGCTTATTTATCACCAAAATGTCTTTTCAGGCAGCGCTGCGACCAACAGACGTGGTTCTGGAAGTTGGTCCTGGAACAGGTAACATGACTGTCAAACTTCTGGAGAAAGCCAAGAAAGTAAGTAGCTTTCAATTGATGTTTATGTATAATTTAAATATTATTGTAACTCAACCAAACTTTCTTTCATTATTTACTTCTTACTTAAAGGTGGTTGCCTGTGAGTTGGACACCAGGCTTGTTGCTGAGCTTCAGAAAAGAGTCCAGTGCACGTAAGTACTTTTCATACACCTTTATCATCTCTACCCCGACAACAACCTCAGCACATGCTTAATTAAAAAATCTTTTTTATTGAACAGTCCAATGCAGAACAAACTTCAGATCCTCATCGGGGACGTCCTCAAGACTGAACTCCCCTTTTTTGATGTCTGCGTGGCTAACCTGCCTTATCAGGTATTGTTTTGGGGATTTATCTCTTGGTTGCTGTGAATTTGATTTCTGAGTAAATCTGCTGTTCAGCAATGAACAGGTACTTAAAGCTAATTTTAAATACTTAAAATGGCTCACCCTGATGTGGTTTTCATGCCGAATAGTTTTCTTTTTTTATTCTGTAACTATAAAGAGAGAAACATGTCTTGTTCACTCTTAACCATATAATTGCAGTGAATGACCAGCATTAAGATTAAAAAATATGTATTATTATTAAAAAATCTATTATTTAACACAAATTTTGACTTTGTCTTTTCTGCGAGGCTGTACATTGATGAAAATCTATTAGCACTGCAGTTCACTCACTGTTTGAATAAATCAAAATGTAAAATATTATACGCAATACCAAGAAAATCCCTGAAAATATATGCATAGTTTTTTTTACTGAGATGAATTCCTCTAGATGGGAACTCTGGTTGTCAGATGAATGCAATAACTTGAACGTACAGGCATTGAATTTTATGTCGTGTTTTAATTTGCTTTGATTTCCCACCACTTGTGGGCTTTTTCTGGTCAAGTTAAAAGAAAATGTGGTGCTAACAGTGCTTTTCTACAGTATGAATGGTCAGCAGGTCTGGATTTTTGTTAAATAATGCATTCAATTTCATTTCAATTGTTCATTGCCCTTTTAACTCAGAGTAACAAAGAACTTCAGAGAAATGTTAGTTGGTCATGTTAGTTGAAGTTTACTGCAGATTGTTACAAAATCACTGATATTCACACAGACTTTATTTTTCCCTTAGATTTCATCACCTTTTGTGTTTAAGTTGTTACTCCACAGGCCGTTTTTTAGGTAAGAAATTGGCTTTTTTTGTAGGATGTGTTAGTAAATGTGAGTGCAGGATGAAGAAAACACAAAGTTGATTCATTCTTTAAACAAAAGATGAAGCATTATTTTTTTAGTTAATTATATTTTAAATTGTTATTTATCATTGATGTCTTATGTTCACACAAGTTAGATAAGGCCTCATTTTTGCCTGTTTTGTACTGTGTATGAATATGCAAAACACTTACAATGAAGCATAATTGGTGGAAAATGACACTAGATGTAGATAAGTTTATCACAATATCAGTATTATTAGTGCTTTGACCCAGTTTGAGTTTTATTGTGTGTGTGTAGGTGTGCTGTGTTGATGTTTCAGAGGGAGTTTGCTATGCGCTTGGTGGCTAAACCAGGAGACAAGCTGTACTGCAGACTGTCCATAAACACACAGCTGCTGGCCCGTGTGGACCACCTCATGAAGGTTTGGAAAGTCCCTCAGTTCACCAGCTGATCATGGAAACCCATTTCTGTTTTTCTTATAGGGGAAAAATTAGATCTCTTTTGGACTAATGAGATCACACCTTACATTTGTAACACGTTACATTTAAAAATCGAAACTGAGATACATGGAGATAAACACATTTCTAATATCTCAAGTTTCCATTACTATTATTATTATGAATATTAAAATACACAGTCAAGTTATGAATCTTGCTTGAATGGATAAATCCCCAGTATAGTTTGACACCATCATCTGTAAAATTATTATTATTATTATGATTATTATTATTATTACTACTACTATTATTATTATTATTATTTTTTGCAGGTGGGAAAGAACAATTTTAGACCACCTCCAAAAGTCGAGTCCAGTGTGGTGAGGATAGAGCCCAAAAATCCTCCTCCACCTGTCAACTTTCAGGCATGTGTCCTCAATGAAATGATAAACTGGCTGTATGGTTATTGTAAATAATATAACACTGTTTTCCTACATTCATAGGAATGGGATGGTCTGGTCAGAATTGCATTTGTTCGAAAGAACAAAATGCTCAGTGCTGCCTTCAAGTAAGACCTTTTTAAATGCTCTTTATGTTGAGCAAGTATAAACATATAGCATTGTAAACATATTTTAAGCAATCTGGTTCTTTATGATATGGAATTTACATTGTTGCTTTTGTCAACGCAGGTCTACTGCAGTTGAGAAACTTTTAGAGAAGAACTACAAAATCCACTGCTCCATCCACAATATAGTAAGTCTGCTTTACATTGGTTTCAGCCCTGTTTACACTTGGTATGTACTAGCGGTGTAACTAGGGGTTATGTCACTCCCTGTTTAGCCTGCATCAATGTAAGCTGCACGATTAATTATTAAAAGATCAGGATCTCAACAACCATGCAACGTGCATTATAAATGATGGTGATTTGCATATGTTTATTAATCCAGATTTGAATGCAGCAATTCGAAGAAAACGCAAAATCAAGAAAGAGATTGAGTCTTTAGTCTTATGAGTTAGTTACAAACAGTCAAATAACACAGAGGTACAGGGATAACAGTTTATAGTTTAGATAAAAACTACTGATGTTTATGGTAAAGATTAAAATAACCATCTAATGCATTTAATGATGCTCAAATGAAATTTGTAGCCAGCAATTACATTATTTATACTATAGGTGGCGACAACCAGTCATCAAAAATATGCAGCTGAATAATTCTTTAAAAATGATACGACTAGCAATGAAAATGAGACCAAAAATAAATCTGTGTTGTACAAATTATAATGTTAGATTTCTACATTTAGCGTTATCAGCAACAGTAATAGTAACAGTAAATTTTACACAGTACTGAATATTTTACTATTTATTTATTTATTATTATTATTTATTTATTTATTTAAAAAAATTACAGGTTCTAAGTTCTGTTTGTTAAAAGCAAAAGTGTCTTGCAGAACTGTTTTTGTAATAAATGGAAAGCAACTGACATTTGTCGTCTCCTTTTTGGCTGATCTGAAAAATGGTCCGTTGTGTGACTAAAAAAACCATAACGTGATCTGAACCGTGAGATTTGTGATCCGTAACACCACTAGTATATACAAGCTTGATCGGAGTCATTCTTTGGTCAGTAAGTGGAGAGAGGGTGTCTTTTATAGCTTTTTATGCTACAAAAGAAGTCTAATCAAAATCATTTTCAAACATCTCTTAAACTGGAAAGCTCAAAACTCTTTAGACCCCTTTCACACCTGTATTTAGCTTTATCAGCTTGTGCTATCAGATGTAAACTGCACCTTTTCATTGCACTTTTCTTGAGATGCAATTATATTCAAATGCATTTCCAAATTGAATTGCAGGAAATACCAGAGGATTTCAACATTGCTCCGAAAATCGAAAGCATCCTTCAAGAGTCCAAAATCAGTGATAAAAGGGCACGTTCCATGGACATAGATGATTTCATGGTGTAAGTATAACTCGCTTCACTTCATGTACAATTGTTTTTTGGGGGTGTTTTGTTAAGCATTTTTTTTCTGCATCCATATTTTACGCTAGGCTTCTTCACGCGTTCAACTCTGCTGGGATACACTTCTCTTAAAATTTAAGGAACGGGGAACGGCTACTAGCTTTACAGAAGTGATGTCACAGTCTTCTCGTATTGTGGTTGATGCTTTCATACATGCGAAGAAATGAATGACATTTCTTTTCAATGGACAAGCAATGGGACACTTAATCACTCAGGCTGGGATGTTTTGTGCCTTTCCTGTATTGGGGAAATAATTATGGACTTCTTTTGCGAGGTAAAGCTTTGGATGTGTGTGGTAAGAGATTTTACTCTCAACATTAGGCTGTCTTAACAGAAAAGAGGGTTTTCATTACCGTCAATCTCAGCACCGAACATCATCTTGTGCGCTGTTTACTTCTCATTACTGAACTGTCAAGGTGAGAAATGATTGCTGTTAACACTTTATAGCAAGGTTGCTTTTTTATCTACATTAGTTAATGTAAAGGAATGCCATGAACAAATTATTAAAGGGATAATTCACACAAAAATCTTAATTGACTTGCTATTTGCTCACCCTCAAGTTGTTCTACAATGTTTGTGAGTTTCTTCTGTTGAACACAAAAGTAGATATTTGAAGAAATCAGGAAAAGTTAAACCATTGACTTCTATAGTAGGAAAAACAAATACTATGGAAGTCAGTGGTTACAGGTTTTCAGCTTTTTTTCAAAATATCTACTTGAAACTGGTGAAGGGTGAGTAAATGATGTCAATTTTAATTTTTAGGTGAACTATCCCTTTAAATACAAACAATGAGCAGAACATTTTGCCTAGGGTGATAAACGTATTAGCAAAATAATAGCAAAACTTTAAGTTCATTTATAGAACTTGGATGTCAAACATGTATTATTGAATCTATAGTATTGACCATCAACTTTAATAAATGTGTAAGTATATCAAATATATATATATTAAACACAATTTTATTAGGATTCTTTATACAGTTATTACAACTGTACTTTGTAAAGTGTGTAAATATAATTGCAAACTATTGACCTATTCTCTCGATTCGTTTAGGGCACGTTTCCTTGAAAGGCTTAGTTGTACAAGGTCAATAAATCTTAAAGAAAATGTTTTGTGTGAAAATGTGTTGACTTATTATTTAGAGTAATTAAGAACAGATTCTTCATAAATCTGAATACAAGTCTTCTGGCTTTAATGGCCCGTTTCCACTGAGTAGTACGGTCGTTACCGTTCACCTTCATCAGACTTGTGTTTCCACTGCCTAAAGGGTACAAATGGTACCCTTTTTTTGGGCGTGGTGTACAACAAAGTTTCAATTGACATCATTCTAGCTTGTGGACATGTCAAAGGAAAGCTGTACAGGTCGTACACCTTATGAGAAGCACTACTTACAAAACAGATGCTTTATACCCACAAATACTTATGTATAAATGTTCATTACTAACCTTTCTATGAACATGATTTGATTATATCTGCTGATGCAAAATAGCCTACAGTAACGTCTGCATTTATATAAATTAAATAAATAAATGCAACATATTTGAACACATACAGACCCTCCAATATGTTACCAATTACAGAAAAACTACACACAGTATACATTCAGTCCTTAATTGGGTTCAAAAACAACACGCAACATATAGCCCACAGTAACCTCCCATCTGCATCTTTAATCTTCAGTTCTCTTGTTAGAAAGTAATTCCACCATTCCAAGTTCATAATAGTCCAAAAGGTGATGATAATAGTTAAACATGGCAGTTTGTTCATCTTTTAGGTTGCTGAAAGAGTCATTTGCTCCTTTGGTTTTTTTCTGAAAAAAACAAATCTAATCTTTATCTCACACTTTACTCTCGCGTTTGTCTGTTTCTGAAAGGATGTCAGTAGCACTTCAATAAGCACATGCATGTTATTATCATCAGCTCAAGAAGTTCGTTATTTCAAATATAGACGCTGGCGAGCTCTCTGGAGAAAGTGAAGCCGCTCGCGATTTTAGATGACCTCGTAAAACAACAACAACGGGGCACGGTAGATTCTGCTCTTGGCTTTGTGGCTGTTCATTAAGACAACGACAAGGTTTGTTTAAGCTCTGGTCGACCATGGCTCATTATTATTATTATTATTATTATTATTATTAGTATTATGTAGTGTCTCAGCTGTGTTTTTAATAATGGCACTTCCTTTGTTTTAATTTTCCTGGCCTGTGCACAAGCTGATGTATCTCTGTAAACCAATAACGTTCATCTGCTCGTCTTGCTGCCTGCCTTTTGGTACCCTTTTGTTGTGCTAGGTACCCTTTCGAAAGGGAACCCAAAAAGTCGTACAGTACAGTTCAGTACAGTACAGTGGCTATTTTATAGCCGATCTGCTATAAAATAAACTGCTTTGTTCTTTTTTTTTTTTATGAGATGAGTCTAGTTTTTCCTAATATGATTTACTTGCACTTGAATTATTTTACTCAGTAACACCACTTTTTTTTACTCCTTTTACTAGTAGCCTACAGTTAAACAGTTTTTAACAATTTTTGAATCCATTCAGCCAATCTCCAGGTCTGGCGGGAGCACTTTTAGCTTCGCTAAGCATGAATCATTGAATCTAAATAGACTATTAGCTTGCTCAAAAGTTTCAATAATTTTCCTGTTTAAAGCTTGACTCTTCTGTAGTTACATCGTGTACTAAAGTTGCTTTTTCCATGTTGATGTGTTTAACTCTAGGGCCCTCTAATGAGACTATAGCCCCCCCACCCCCATTAAAAACAATCTGGAGAGTTCCTTTAAATGCTGTCAGGGAAGCAGATCTTCATCTTTTGATGTGAGAGGAAGATTGAAGATGGGAGTTTGAATTATTGAATTTAAATTGATTAAAAACTCATGCTTCTGTTGACAAACTTAAATTTACCACTGATCATAGTATGCTTTTTAAAGAAATCCTTAAATCTGTCTTATCCTTTGTGCAGTGGTTCAGTGAACACAAATGACTTCAGTGTGGCCCCTTTGCTTGCCAAACCATCTTTCAGATACTGACTAAAACCCTGAATGAAAAAAAAAAGTTAAACCAATTTAAGATCTGATCACTGGCAAGATTTTATTATATTTTTCTCTGCTCTGCTCTTATTTTCTTTCAGTACACTCTCCAGAATCAAATGGTAATTTAGCTATTTACATGACACGACCAAATGAGTGGAAAATCTGTTATGGTTATTGTTGGATGAATTGAGTGGATTGTTCCTGTAGTCGTTGCATCCCAAACGCTCGTTGCCCTTGCGTTATTTGAGCACTAGATGGCTCTCAAGTACCGTGACAACTATTTTGTGTTTAGTTAACAAGGCAGCTGTTCCTTCAGTCAACCTTTTGTTTTACTTTCTTTCTCATATTCATCTTTTTTTTTACTTCAGTTAAAAAAAAAATCTTCTTTCCTTATGTTTTTCTTTTACTTTGTTGTTCTTTCACCACCTCTTTCTTTGCATAATGTTAATATATTCAGATATCTAGACATGGATATCATTAGACAGTTTTGTTGTTGTTAAACTTTTTTTTTTTTTTACTCTTCACTTCTGCTAACAAAAACTCACTGCAAGAGCTGAAGTTTTGTTTGTATTGACACTCTGGCTGATAGATGGCAGGAACTCATACAGTATATATTGGGGTGAAGTGTCTTGCTCTATGCTGAACTGGAAAGGATTGATTTGAGTTGGAGCGCCACAGGCTTACAGCCTCGCAGGAGTGACAATGGCCTCTTCTGTCAGTCAATGCTTGAGTGTGTGTTGACTGCCTGATAGCACTCGTGCACAGTATGAGGCTGATTTGATGGATTGATATCATTGGACTCTCCTGGCTTGTTTTTCGTTCAGATATTTTAAAATAACAAGCAGGGTTTCCATGGGTGATGGAGTTTCTGGGATACAGTTTAATGTACTAAAACTTCTATGTTAAGCTACTTTGGCACAATCTATTGTAAATGTGCTATAGAAATAAACATGAATTGAATGTCAGGGAAATTCAGCTTGTAAGTCAGTGAAAGTCAAGGGATTTGATATTTGCCTTAAAGTGGGAATCATGCAGAAGGTTGCAATAAATCAGTATGTATAAAAAGGAAATCTTTAGTGGCGAATGTCAAAGTATTTTGTTCCTTTTTATTTTTTCATCAGTTGCATGGAGATGCAGATCAATTTTCTATTTCATGACACTCCCCACATTGACTTTTTTTCACAAATAGCACATTTTAAAATGATGCATAATACATGCAATTATGAAGCACAAACAGCCATATTTGACATTTCCAGAGCTAAATGTCACCTGAACAGGTGTATCTCTTATTGCAGGACGTCCTGCAGTGCAGCTTTTTTTTTTTCTGCACAACACCTGCTCATTTGAACACAACCTTGTCTAACTGTTTTGCGACCTATCGCTTTATCTTGTGGCAGGTGTGAAAGAAATTGTCTGAGAAATGAATGTGGCCTTACAGCAAAATGCTTTCAGCAGTATTACAAACTTTCCAGCTGAGTCACAAATGCTCAATTATCCTCGCGCAGAATCTCTGTTTGGCTCCTGAAGTCATGATGAAAATAATTAATTGGGCTTTAGGTGTGAATCCCTCTCATGGTGCCCAGATACTGTCCTAGTTTTCCTGTAAATGCAGGTTCTTGCCAGCCGCTGTGCCTCGGGCCTGCTGATAGGATCGAGATTAGAAATTCAAATGTCTTTTTTTCTTTGAAGTAAAGTGAGAGAGCTTTTGAGTCTGGCACCCGGAGGACAAGCCAACCGAATCTACACATTGATCCTGCCAAACATGTTTGACTTTGGGATTTATTTATCTACTGTATCTGATTCTGTGGGTTCTTAGTTTCTCTGTGAGACTGTGAGAGTCTAGAGGCCGTGGCATATATTTAACCTGCAGGTCAGACATCCTTTGCAAGGATTAATTTGATGGTTCATTAGATACTCGTGTGCAAAGTTGTGAATTTTAGTTTAAATTAAATAAGATTACTGCATAAATAGTCAGGGAAAATAAAGCAAAGTTTTCACAATGTGATCTGTCACTTACTAAGCAACTGCTGCTAATGATCAGTTATAAAAAGTGGAGGCAAAGGACGACCAAACCTGAAATAAAAAATAAATGCATAAATGTATACAGGCATACATGGATGGATAAAATAATATTTGAGTTAAGAAATGAGATGTATTCTATTTGAACTTTAAACCTAAATTAATTAATTATTTTTTTCCTTTATTTTCTGCATGTAATTTTCATTTTTTAAATTAAGTTTATTACTGCACTTATTTCTGAATTTATTTTCTTATTTATTCTTGCTTGGATTTCTTTTTACTTTTCTGTCTATAATATGGAAATGAGGGAGACCGTTTTTGTGTGGCTTCAGCACATTATTGGTTGAGGGCCCATGAATAGAAGAGTCCGCTCCTCTGAACAATACAGTTTTCTAAGATAATAATAGCTGCGAGCACAAATTCATAGCCTCAAGTGCTACTATGGGTTGTGGTAATAAGAAAGTAAAACAGATATATTATGTCAAGTCATGTATTACTTAATTTTTTATTCATACATATATATATATATATATATATATATATATATATATATATATATATATATATATATATATATATATATAATACACACACACACACTCATAGTCATCTGCTCATTAACACAAATCTCTAATCAGCCAATCACATGGCACGGTGGTGGTGTAATGGTGTGGGGGATATTTTCTTGGCACACTTTGGACCCATTAGTACCAATTGAGAATCATGTTAATGCCACAGCCTACCTGTGTATTGTTACTGACAATGTCCATCCCTTTATGACCACAGTGTACCCATCTTCTGATGGCTGCTTCCAGCAGAATAAAGTGCCATGTCATAAAGCGCGAATCATCTCACACTGGTTTCTTGAACATGACAATGAGTTTACTGTACTCAAATGGCCTCCACAGTCACCAGTACTCAATCCAATAGAGCACCTTTGGGATGTAGTGGAATGTGAGATTCACATCATGGATGTGCAGCCGAATATTTCCAGTGTCTTGTTGAATCTGTGCCATGAGGCATCAAGGCAGTTCTCATGGCAAAAAGAAATCCAACCCAATAGTAGAAAGGTGTACCTAATAAAGTGGCCAGTATATATGTATGCATTTGTGTGTGTGTATATATATATATATATATATATATATATATATATATATATATGTAGATAGATAGATAGATAGATAGATAGATAGATAGATAGATAGATAGATAGATAGATAGATAGATAGAGATAAAATAAATTACACACTTTTATTTGTGCATGTTTGGGCCTCTATATTTGGTAACCTGGAAAACCACAATATTCCACCCCCGTTCAAGTCATAAGATGTATATTGAGATTTTTAAAAAATTATTTCCATTGCAGTTTGTTTGCATGTCGTCTTGCTCCATCTGGTCTTTTTGTACATTTTATTTTTTTAAGTGGTCCTATAATTTCAGCGCAAATCTCTTCATTTACATGCCATGTTGTAAACCAGTGGTTCCCAATTCCAGTCCTCTGTACTCCCTTCCCTGCACATTTTGGATGTCTGTCTTCCTTATTTGACACACAAGGATAAGTTCATGGATCCCTCTGTTAACAAGCTGATGATCTGAATCAGGTGTGTTAATTAAGGAAGTCATACAAAATGTGCAGGGTGGGGGGTCCGGAGGACTGAAATAGGGAACCACAGCCGTAAACGCCTCTTTTTTTGGGTGGAACCAAAAGCACAGTTTTGATGCGTGTCACTTTAGATGCATATGAGCTGTCATTTAAATTCACACAAGGTTATGTCAAAGGCGTGCGCACTCACAAAACACACATTCACTGTGTTGGTGAATGTGAACAGATGGAGAAAGAAAATGCATTCAAATCAGTTTGAGTAACTGCTAACACAACTCAAGTAGACTCTGAAAATTTGGGATATTGTGATGGAAAAAGAGTAGGACTACACTTGAGACATTGTAGTTTGCCGGTGTTTTTTCACGAACAAACAACATTACACACTAAAAACTGTGTAGTGTAAAAATCAAAATAGAACCCCTATAATGCAAAACCCCACTATTAAAAAAATATGTAGATAGAGACATTTCTTTTGCTGACTGCTGTAGTTGAAGTTCATCTTGCCTTCGCTGACCTCTGTGTTTTGTTGTCTAGCTGAACGTGGTGGCTGTTTCTGATTGGCTGGTTGCGGCAGACCATGGAAGTATCCTATAAATACTCAGTGTAGCGTTTAGCTGCTGTCAGGGTCAATGGTGCGGGGCTCATTTTAATGACCCTCAGACACTGATGCCGTGATAAGCTTGTCTTGCGGTGGCTCATCATGAGGTCCTTCACCGAGAAGGTCATGGTGAGGAGCTCATCACAGTATTGAATTTATTTCCTGCTTGGCAGTGATGTTTTACTTCAGTCATATTGGGTACTTCAAAAAACGTAAGGGTGCTTTTGTAGATTTGCGCAACTAATGATATTATACTTTTATATGTTTTATATAAATTGACGACCCCACTAAGTGTCTGTTTTACAAAATTCTTAATGTAAAACATGTTCCCACTTTTAATTTCTGCAGATTTTTTATTAATGCAGATGCACTTAAAGGAAACATTTTAGAATATTTATCATATATTACCTTTATCATATATTCACTAATTTGTCTTGTGTTTGTTTGTTGTTTTTAATTATATTTATTGGGCGCTGAGCGCCCAAGAAACATGAAGTGTTTATATAGATCTGCCTGAATAAAATCACGTTTAATAAGAGTCCTCCCGTGAAGCCATTTGCATGCCAATATTCAGTTAGTCATAGCGCCACCGGCTGGCAACATAAAATGAAATGTTTTAATCGATAACAAACATTTTACTCAGGAGTGTCCAAACTCTGTCCTGGAAGGCTGGTGTCCTGCATAGTTTGGCTTCAACACACCTGCTAGCAAGTCTCTAGTATATCTAGAAAGAGCTTGGTAAGCTGGTTCAGGTGTGTTTGATTGGGTTGGAGCTAAACTCTCCAGCTTACCGGCCCTCCAGGACCGAGTTTGGACACCCCTGCTTTAAGTCAGATCTAAACCTAGTTTTGTCAGTGTGTTCCAAAGGTCTTTGTGATTATTTTTTTTTTAAATTTATTTATTTTTTTTTTCAAATTGTAAAAATCTCAAGAGTTTTTGCCAAAGGGCATGTCTGTGGCGACCCGACAAAGTTCAAAGTTGAGCATTAAATGTCAGATTCACCCTAAAATTCTAGTTTGATAAGACTACTGTCCTGAAGTTATCTACATGACAATATTCAGTTACAGTCATTGCGCCACCTGCTGACAGAAGAAGGTATGGACATCATGGTTTTTTAAATATTTATAAAATATAATAATATTGCCGACTGTTCTCGGTCATCCTTATGCCTCCAGGCCTGAATTCGAGGTCCCCTGTAATGCTTCTTGCAGCTTTATTTGCATTTGTTTTTAATGAATTGTCTTTGCCAAGAAAGTAGCCCTTTGTTGACGTGGCATTAAATGAATATATATATACATGTATGATATGATATTTAGAATATTAAAAGTTTTCGTGGTGATGCCATAGGAACCACTCTATGTTTCCTGAAGAACCTTTTAGTGAACTTGTTTTTTTTTTTTTTTGGTGTGAAAAACGATGTTCTCCCTGTATTCTTATGGGTTTCCTCTGGGTGCTCAGGTCCCCCAGAGTCTAAAGACATGTGCTATAAAGTAGATGAATTGGATGAGCTAAAATTGTCAGTAGTGTATGAATGTGTGTGTGTGGGGTGGGGGGGGGGGTGTTTCCCGATACTGGGATGCGGCTGTGTAAAACATATGGTGGAGTAGTTGGCGGTTCATTCAACTGTGGCAACCTCTGAAATAAAGACTGAGCCGAAGGAAAATTAATGAATGAAGATTGTTACAGTCATAGTGCCACCTGCTGAGAGAAGAAAGTATGGCACAAACTGCTGATGTCAAGTTTAAAAAATATTTATATAATAGAATAATATTGCTCAGTGTTCACAATCATCCTAATGTCTTTGGGGCGGTGGTGAGCCTGAACACGAAGACCCTTTCAACGCTGCTTGCAGCTTTAATTGCATTTGTTTTTTATGAATTGTCTGCCAAGTAAATGTCCTTTGCTGACATGGCATTAAATTAAAACCTATAATATAATATTTATAAAATTGAAAGTTTTTGAAGTGATTCCATAGAGCAACCATGCACTCTGGGTTTCCTAAATAGCATTTTAGTGAACCTTATTTTTTCATGGTGTGGAAAAACTCTTTAATAATCTAAAGATCATGTTGTGGAATATAAAATTTGTGTGGATGTTAAAGATTCCTCATGGAACTTAAGACTTTCTAGAGAGTTTTTGCAAATACATTTCGTGATTTTAGTTTAAATGTTATTAATACAATGTATTTTATTAACAAAAAAATATATTTTTTTTCACTGTAAATGTAGGAATTTTATTTAGGATTTAGCAGGTATTTTACTGAAAAACTAAAAATGTGTAACAAAATATATTTTATACACTATAAATCACTTAACACTTATTTACATATTTGTCTAGCAAAAATATACTTATAACATTTTCACAAAACTGATCTATAACACACTTGTTTTTCTTACAGCATTTTTTACCAATAACAAGTGTGTGAATGTCAGTGCAGCCAGACTTAAACACACTGAGTATTAAGATATAAGAACAGGCCTAAATACCCTGTGCAGTATTACCTCTCAAGTCTTTTTTTTTTTTTTAAGAGTTTCACTATTTTTAATTTAAATTCAGTCACACAAGACTCATTAAAACCTCATCTCAAAGTCTTTTTTTGCAGTATCTAAAAAAATTGAGTAGCTATCATCTTTCTACATATTTAATATATATTTTTAATATTAAATGCTGTTGACGTTACTCCCCTGTTAATTTGATGTGATCTCACGCTAGACCTGAATTAATGATACCCCTGGTACAAGTACATTTCTGAACCGCTTTCACACTGATGATTAAAGGACGTTCACACCAGGAACGATAACTATAAAGATGACGATATGATACCTAAAATTATCCTAAATATAAAACATCAGCAAAGTTCAGACCCCCGCTGTAATGATAAAAGCGTAGAGAAACAATATTTTTGGGATCAATTTCAGGAGTTTTTTTTCAGCTTATAAACAATAAAGCACTAGCTGGGTTTCTATTACTCTGTGTTAATGCACATTAAGTATCGCATAAGAAAAGAGTGATGTAAATGAGTTTTTTTTAAAAATCCATTCATTTCCAATAAAGTTTTTACATTCACTTGAGGTGGTCTTGGACTTGGGTTAGTTGCAGTAGATGATCTGCCAAAATGCTAACTGATAGCATAATAGCTTAGAAAACACTGTAGCTCCCCTGCCGTCCAAAGCCACGTCTCCTGAAAAACATGAACGCACACATTAAAGATGACACTAGATCATGTCATTTGCCAGTTAGAAAACTTTATAGTACTTTATAATACTACAATTACAACGAAAAAACTGTATTATATCTAGTAAGTTTTCAGTTGTGTAGCAAGCAAAACTTGTCATAATGTACAATATTTCTTGCATGCAAGGATCGCTGGAGCAAAATTACGCACTTTGTCCTAAAGCGACTACTGTATGCTTAGTGGTTGGCTGGCGGGGTACAGGAATTACACTTATTACTAAGCCATACTTGGATGCGATTTCAGACCGAATATTCAGAGTAGCATGGTAAACAAAATAATGAGCGCGTCACATGTTGTCATTGTTCAAAAATAAACCAATGTGAATAAAAAAACAACTTCACCTCAGTAAAACAGGCTAGGCGGAATAGTGCTATTTACTTATAATTTGTTGTTAATATAAATAAAAATCTATGTTATCGATGCTGTAAAAGGTCCCTTGAAAATACACATCAATCTTTCGCCGGAAGATTTCAGTGGCTGAACAACACTTCTGTGCATATAACCCATTCATAAAAACACAATCTACATTAACTTTGCCTGACTAAAATACTTTTAAAACAGAACCTTACCTGTCTAACAGAAATACTTCAGCCGTGGCGTCATCTTTCCTCCAGCGTGCAAAAGTAACTCCAATATTGATTTAACTGTCGGCTCAGGAAATTTAAATTGGATGAACATTTTTTTTTTAGTCTTATGCCTTGTCCAGAATATAAAATACATATAAATACATTTAGATGAAACAAGAAATGTTTCTGAAGACAATCACCTACTGCACCTTTAATGTGAATAATGAGAGATGAAAACACATTTTCTAAATAAACTCTGATGTAGCAAACATTACACCCACCTGACTAAGTAGCTGTCTCTATTATGCTTGCGTTGTTTACTTTTTGTTACTAGGTTACCAATACCACAACCAGTTGCTCTAACAGCTTGATGAAAATTCACGTTTGGGAGTTTTTCTGTTTTTTTTTTTTTGTGAACTGTAAAAAGATTTTGTCAGAACAATATAATAATAATAATAATATTTAATAAAAAAATTATAATAAAATAAAAATTTTATCATGAATGTAAAATTAAATGTAAAACTCGTCCCCCAACAATTGCCCACCGGAAATATCTGTCAACCCACTCTGCTATTGCTGACAAGAACCGGGCCTGTGAAAACAAAAACATTTTCTATTATTTATTTTTATCTATTATTATAACATTTTCTATCTTATTTTTCTCTATATTATTTCTCAAAGTCTAATTTCAAACTACTAAAAAGTCTATAAAATTCACTTTGTTAAACCATAGAGTTAAATTTTCAACATCAAAAGTGTACAGAGCAGAGATAAAGCTCCCATAATGCAATTCACAACCAAAAATAAACAAAGCACTTGTGAACCCTTAAATACGGAAGCTGTTAATTAACAGATATTATTTTATAGTGGAAACCTGCCACATGCAATTTACAAAGAAGTATAAATTGGCCATTAGTATGTTCATCTAATCAGAATCAAACATTCAACAGCCCCATACTATAAATCTATATTCATTTACTTGAATACTGCAGTGCATAAACAGGCTTAAACTGGACTGACACAGTTTCAATTCTATGAACTTCTATGTTGAACTGCTTTAACACAATCTACATTATAAAATCGCTGTAGAAATTAAGATGAATTTAATTGAAAAACAGACACAAATATTGTTATCGGTTTATGTAACATTTTCATTCATAGTGTGTATGAGCCTTAAACCTGCAACAGTCTGCCTGCTCTTCATATATTTCCTATCGGACTCTTGCAGCCCGATGGTTGTTTGAAACGCAGGGCGAGGATGTATGTTGAGGTATTCCCTGCGTGCGCAGCGGGACGTGGCACAGGAGCGCGGCTGGGGTCTGACCCGGGCCCCCCGTCGGATATTGATGTCTGCAGATGTTCATGTACAGAAAGGGCAGCCTCATCCCCTCCTGCTCCTGATAAATCATATAAGGGAGGGATTCACGCTGCATTATTGATGGTCCGCAGGGAGGCATGAGAGAGAGGGAGAAAAAAATGCTGTTCAGCCTTTTCAGCTGCCCAAGGTTAGCCAGACACCAGTTAAGAGATCCTGACAGGTGTGTGTGTGTGTGAGAGTGTGTATGTGTGTGAAAGATCTTCCCCATGGGAGACGATGATCTGGAGTTTTTGAGAGCCAGCCTTGCTGTGACAGGCCTCTCCACAGCAGCCTGTCAGGGCAGCCCCTTTCAAGCAGGTTTGAGGGATGTCATGAGGCTGTGGCATGGCCGTCTCTCGCAGGGGGAGGGAGAGGGAAAGACAGATTGAATGGAGAGCTGTATTTCCTGCGCTCGCCCCTCTGACTAGAACAGGCACGGTTTATATGAGACAGAGAAGCTTAGCACACACACATACTTGCGCTCCTTAGAAAGAATGTTTTCAGGTCTTAACTTAATGCATTCTGCAGCTTTCATTTTCATCATTTAAATATCGCTCACCTTTAGGCAGACTATCTGTAGCCGTGTAAAGTCGTTTTGGGGAAACCTCCAGTACCTGGATGCATTTGTAGTGTATGGTAATATTGTTGTGTTCAACTTGACCCCAGCATTCCAGTACCAGAAATACAACTTGCAGTGACATTTTTGATTTTGATTATTTGATCAGATCATCACAGTTGGGTCAGGGTTGTTATAACTTGATATTAAGTTTGAAAATGTAGAAAATTGTCCATAGTAAAGGCTGGAATGCACAACATGCCTTTTTAAAGGGATAGTTTACCCAAAAATTAAAATGTGCTCATTATTTATTCACCCTTAAATTATCCTAAACCTTTGAGTTTCTTTATTATGTTGAACCTAAAAAGTATTTTTAAAGAAAGCTGCAAACCATTGCCGTCCATACAAGAAAAACAAATACTATTGAAGTCAATAGTTGCTATTTTCCATCTTTCCTCAAAAGGAGTGAAGGTTTTGGGTGAATTATCACAAAACTTTTCTTTTTTTTTACATTGCCATATTAAACCTATTGGTTTGTAAATGGCTAGAGAGAAACTGGCATCAGTTGTATTAACCCAATGTTGGGTCAAATATGGACAAATTGGGTAAACTTTTTCAAATAAAATGGAAATAAATTTTTTTTAACCCAGCTGTTGGGTTTGACCCAACATGTTAACCAAGCATTTTTAAGTGTGGACACTCACAATCTAATAGACAAATTAATAGACTTTTGAAGGGCACCTATGATGAAAATCGTCTTTTGGAATCTGTTTGGACAGAACTGTGTGTTGGTATAGTGTGTCCACAGTCATATTGGAGTGGTAGAAACACAATAAGTCCTGACATTAAAATAGGATCCAAATCCCTCCCATTTTGACCACAACGTGACGTAGGAGTGTGGTTTCCCTGCCCAGCGAATTGATTCACATCCACGTATTAACATGCCTTCATAGTAATGTGTATAATCACATCAACAAGACAGGATGTGCGCAAAGCAACTGAGATTACAAGATCAGTTGAGCTCTCTGTGATGATCAATCATCATCAAATGGGATCAAGAATGAGTTTTACAAGTTTAAATCATTTTTAAACAGTGCATGTTTGTAATGAATTACAGCAATATACTTTAGCTTTACTTATCACCACAGCCGAATGTCAGTACAATTGTATAAGATGCTTCAATCCCGGTTTGTGGACATTAAATCAGGTTTATTTTGTACATTAACATAATGGATATCCATACAGCAGTGGATATTAACATGTACCCTGTTACATTTGTGTGCAAAAACACGTGCTGTGTGTGTGTGTGTGTGTGTATATGAATTTTGTAAGGACATTGTGTGTGACTCATCATTTTCATCAACTCATTAACTCCAAAACAAATACATCAAATAATCATTGGGCAAGTTCTTACTGTGTGGTATTTCTCACAAACGTTATGTGAGATCTGCCTTTTTCATGCCTGTCACTGTGCTGTTTATCCGACGCAGCTGAGGCGGAGATTGAGGCACACACCCAAGTGGGCAGGGAAAACTAGCATTAAAGGTATAGGCCACAAAAACCGCTATGGTTGTCGAGAGCAGAAAAATCCAATATTCTGAAAGCTATAATAGTCTGATGGGTGTTTTGAGCTGAAACTTTACAGATACATTCTGGAGACACAAAAGACTCATCTTAAATCTTAAAAAGTGGGTAAATAGGTGCCCTTTAAGCAGGTTCAAACACAACAAATGCATGCAGAAATGTCTGCCTTGTTGCTAGGAGACACATGATACAAAAAACAATGTTTTGTCTTCTAAAATCACCCCTAAATATCAAACGTGTCCTGAAATCATCATCTGAAAACCTGAAAAGGTCAGTGGTGATCATGACTGCCCAAAGTCTGTGCTCCTTGACTTTGACATCTAGCATTGTTTCATTCTTTTTTTTTTAATGTTTTAAAAGATTCCATTATAATTTACTAAGATTTTACAGTGGTACGGAGCTAAATTGTTATAGTTGTAAATGTTTGACAAAGGATTGAGGGTGATTCCTAATAACTTGACTACAACATACAATTTCCCTGCTTTTTTCATTTAGCTTAATTCCCTCTTCCATGCAGCGTTTAATAATAGCTGTAAAATTTAACCTGCCATGCAAACTCCTCTCTCCTGCCTCTCTTCTCTTCTTCACACTGTGGTTTTGAATGAATGAGCTGCGTCTTTGATGGCGAGGAGCTTTAAAAGCTTGTCCTCTAGATGCCCAGCTGCCTCCAGCTGTGGTTAAATCCTGCTGCAGTGCAGGCCTCCTCTGTACCTCTAAGGGGCCTGGACAGACGTCTGGGGAAATGGCCTGCGCTACCAGCCGGAACACCGCTCACTCTAATAAAAGTTCTAGAATACTGTGGAATGCCACAGGGTTGAATCTGATACAGAATCAGATGCATTTAATGCAAATCTAAGGGGCGTAATCTCTCCCCTATGGCAAAGACTAGGTAATTTTATATTCATATTTAAAGTAAAATGTAATTTATGCTCATGGTATTTCCAGCTCATTCAAAACTGGGACACATCTTAGTTGGACTTCAAGAGATCTTCAAGAGGCTAAGAGATTATGTTGAAGTAATACACCCCCTGACAAAAGTCTTGTCGTCGATCACAGTTGTAAAAGCAATGAATAATAACTTGACTTCTAGTTGATCATTTGGAAAAGATTTTTCTGGCGAATCATCTGTTAAACAGCATCCTAATCATCCCAAATACTGCAGAAGACCTATTGGAACTTACATGGACCTACACCATCAACAGTCTAAGGTATCAAGACATTTGTGCTGCCCATTACATTACAAACCACAGGAAAGGGCAAATTCTTCAGCAGGATAGCGCTCCTTCTCATACTTCAGCCTCCACATCAAAGTTCCTAAAAGCAAAGAAGGTCAAGGTGCTCCAGGATTGGCCAGCCCAGTCACCAGAAATGAACATTTATTGAGCATGTCTGGGGTAAGATTAAGAAAACATTGAAGATGAATCCAAAGAACCTTGATGAACTCTGGGTGTCCGGCAAGAACGCTTTCTTTGCCATATCAGATGACTTCTTAATAAGTTATTTGAGTCATTGCAGAGATGTATGGATGCAGTCCTCCAAACTCATGGAGTCATTCACAATATATATTCTTTTTTCTACTGTACCATGACTTTATATTCTATAATGTACATTATTTCTGTTAAGTGACAAGACTTTTGTCTAAGCAAAGTGAGACCTTACTGTCCTAATTAAATAAGTAAAAGGCATATTTTATTTTGCTAAAATAAGCATAATCTAGAGGCCTTTGCTTTTCATATTAGCCACTTCTGATACCAAATGATCAACCAGAAGTCAAGTTATTATTTGTTGTTCCTAAAACTTGGATAAGACAAGACTTTTGCCAGGTAGTGTAATGTGAGAGTTTTTACTGTCTTACTGTTCTCAAATTAAAGTCAAAACAAAATCTGTACAAAATATTGATTCAGGACATTAACCATTTAGTAAAACCAGAACATGCAGACACATTATAGCCAGAATTCCTTTGATTTTTAAGCTTCGTGTCAAATAAGACAGACTAGGCTATTTACAGTGTAGGCTATTTACTGAATTTTTTCAATAAAAAGCACATCTTACACTGAGAAAAAAAAGATTCAATGAATTTAACCTTGAATTTAAGTGGTTGCAAACCATTTCAGCCATATGTAGGCTGAATGTAAATAAACAAATAAAATTTAGTAATGTTCAACTTCATTTGTTAGTTTAAATTTAGCCCATATAAATGATTTGCAACCACTTACCTTAAAAAAATAGTAAATCATTTTTTTTTTAAGAGTATTACAGTAGATAAATATGATATTGATTGTATATTTACAATGCTGCATAAAAAGATTTCTCACCATAGTGTTTTACTCGTGCTATTTATCCTAGGATATTAATCTTCTGTTTTGACGTAAGTTTACTTGAGCAAACATGCAAATGCTGTCATTTTTCCTCGTCTGTACGAGCGCCAGGGCCATCTTCTTAATAATTTAAAATTCAGGTGTGAAGGAATGTCAGCTCTTTTCTTGAATAACACCATTAAAGCCACTCCAGGAGTGCTGAGTGCCAAGGTCTAGGCTGTTAGTTACCAATTATGTCTCCGGAAGAGCAAGTGGAAAGGAATCTCGCTCATTTAATTGACTGTCAGGCTGCTATAGTGGCGCGGGTGCTTACTGTAATCGGACCGGTTCCACATCTCACAAAATCGTGAGTGGGATGGTTCAAGGTAAATTTCGCCAATTACTCCATGTGGCTTTTGCTTCTTGTATATTAGCACTGCGGCCATTAATGTGCTAAAAGTTGACTAAGTTTGTAGTACATCTAAAAAAACCATTTAGGTGAGAATCTTTTAAATAAAGTCAGTATAAACGAAAAATTGGGACTTTTTTATATTTACATTTTTATGAATAAAATTTTCATACTTTTCATATTTAACGACATTTAATTATTTAAAGAAATATACATTTTCTTCAGCCATTTCTTCAAGCATTCTTTAGAAATCATTAAAATGGTAACACTTTACAATAAGGTTGTACAAGGTAAGATTAGTTAATGCATTATTTAACAATGCAGAACAACTCATCTGATAAGCATTACTTAACTTTTGTTACTGTAAACAACATATTAACATGTTAATCCTTAGTTAATATGAACTAATGGTGAACGACAACTTCGTTCAGCTTTACATTATCTTTGCTAATGTTTACTTACACTTACCGGCCACTTTTTTTAGGTACACCTTACTAGTACCAGGTTGGACCCCTTTTACCATTTGTTATTATAGGAATGAACACATCCACTGAATTAAACTGCTGTAAAAATACATCAGATAAATATATATTTTTTATTTTTTTGCATATCTGTTAATCAACCTCTGTCCTGATTAAAAACTACTAAAGTAAAAAAAAAAAGATTTGAACTCTTTAATTGCCAAGTTCATCAACGATGTCACTGATTTGGTGAAAAAGCACACAAAATGACGTATTTTCAAAATAAAAAGTAGTTGTGGACTGGATTTTTTTTACCTTTTATCAGTCTTGCACATCTGAACGTTTAGTAACAACAGTGGCTTTGATGCAGTTTTAGATTTTCGTTTTTTTTTCCTTTTTTTTTTTTTACTGTTGGTGGCTGTTTTTGCCCCATTGACTTCCATTATAACCATATTTAAAGGTGCATAAATACACAGTCTTTGTTTTTGTTTACTCCATGTAGTTCTGAGAGCTGAGATGCATATTTTGATTTCTCGGACACATCAATATAAGTGCGCAAAAGTCACTTTAACACACTTTAATTTGCTATTATACTCCATATAAAATCCAGTGTGCTCTCCAACCATAGTTTGTATCCAAGGTCTTCATAATACAGGTAAAATTATTGCAGCTGGACTCTTTAGACTTCCCATATGTCACTTCAAGGTGGCTCTGCTAGAGTCAGGCCTGTGGTCTGGGCCTCTGTGAGTTCAAAGGCAGGCGTTCATCAGGCAGAGGTGTTTGGTTGCTAAGCCTCGTATCGGAGGTTTTCTCCGAAGGTTCAAAGAGTGAAGGTCAAACTCCTGCTCCGCCGCCTCGTTAACTCTCCATCACTGCGCACCATCGGCCCACGACTGTGTGCATGTTGACCTCAGGCTAATTTCCTCTTGCCTGCACTGACTTTTTTATTTTAATGACATGCAGACAGCTGCCACTTCTGAAGGATGTCTGTCCCACAGGGGTGCTTCATTAAAGCGCGTCTCAACCCACGCTCAAGCATGCAAGCAAACACAAAGCGTGCCGCCACGCGCAGACGGCGTTACTGTCTCTGATCACTGTGTTCCGTCAGCAAATTCTGTCAGACGTGATTTCCAGAGCTGCTTTTCCTCTTTCTCACTGTCGGCAGGGGTTTACTAGTTTTTGAGCAGTGCTTTTTAACCTTTTCTGAGGTTCAAAAAACACTGAGGCCCAATGTGTGGCGTAAGCAGTGTGAACTTAGAAGATGATCCATTAGCTAAGCTCTGTCTGTCTTGGCTGCGGTTGCTTATGGTCTAAATATGAATTTAAAAGTTTGTGAAGTAGTAAAAATTGATTTGACTATATTGTGGACTGGAATTAAATTTTAACTATTTATCTACTTTTTTCATGGATGAAATTGTGAATTTATTCAGTAAGATGATTTAAGAAAGTGCACACGCTGCAGATAAGAATTGAGGAGAATGCTTATCGCAGTAAACTAAGCTAAACTAAACTCATTTAAATGTGACAGCAACTAATGATATTAGTGTACCAAAGCAAGCAGAATAAAAAAGTACCTCTCGGATCTTCTTTATATCTTGAGCCATGATGAGAATTATTTATTTTAAGTAAAACACTTTAATTCGATGGCTTTCAATCTGACATTTTAGTACAGATATACAATATATTAATGCTTATATTGTTATTGATTAATAAATGTAATAATAATAATAATTCATATACATTCTTTGGATGTTTTAAGTCCAGTTTGTACATACAGTACTCAATATATTTGTGTACTCCCCTCACAAATCTATATTAAATTCATATTGTTAATATACAATAATATATTTGTGCATATTAGATTAATCAGTACTGAAGCCAAATCTGGAGCTAATCTAACAAAATAACTTATGATAACACCCAAAAACTAATACACTCAAATTTATTTTTTAGAAAAATACTAAAAACAAATTTAAAAAAGAGGGAAAATCAAGCAAAACAATGAACATTTTTTTAGAAATTTAGTATGTTGTAATTTATTTAGCAATATTTTCCTTGAGTTTAATTGCTATTTCCTTTATTTTCTAAATATTTTTGGTGACTATAATATTAATTTAATAAATATATCTGTTTAATAAATCAGTTTTGTTTGAATGGACCAAAATACATTGCCTGTATTCACTGAGAAATGGTGAAAAATATTCATTTTCAAAATTCGATGTACTCAATTATGCTGAGCACTGTATATGTTCAGAAATGTTTCTTATACATATCATCCCAAGCCTCCATCGCTAATCCCGATATGTAATTGATTAGAGCTAGTAAGGGAGACATGGCTCACTGATAAGCAGTTTTTACATGTCTTCTGTCTAAATATAATGCTCAAAAAAAATAAAGGGAACACTTAGAGTTACATTGTATTGTTTAAGTGTTTCCTTTATTTTTTTTGAGCATTATATTTAGTAGTAGTCAGCACAGTGGCACAGTGGGTAACACGATTGCCTCACAGCAAGAAGGTCGCTTGTTCCAGCCCCGGCTGGGTCAGTTGGCATTTCTGTGTGGAGTTTGCATGTTCTCCTCGTGTTTGCGTGGGTTTCCTCCAGGTGCTCCGGTTTCCTCCGCAGTCCAAAGACATGCGTTATAGGAAAATTGAATAAGCTAGATTTGCTGTAGTGAGTTTGTGCGAATGCAAGAGCGTATGCGTGTTTCCCTGTGTTGGGTTGCGGCTGGAAGGGCGTAAAACACATGCTGGATAAGTTGGCGGTTCATTCCGCTGTGGCGACCCCTGATTAATAAAGGGACTAAGCTGAAAAGAAAATGAATGAATGCATATTTAGTAGATATTTTGAAGGAAAAACACGAAAACAGATTAGCATCTTGGTGTTTTTGTGTTTATTATGTGGTTGTTTGGTTGTAAGAGATTCCAATTAAATGAAATAATTTGGCAGATTTATGTGGAATAGTAAGTCGGTCATAATCTGCATTTCCCTGAAAGCAATTGCGCACCTTTTATCAACCAGTCAGAATGAAGCAGTCAACACTACAAAACTGTAGTATAAATTATTGCAGGTGGCAGACACTTTTATTCCATACAAAGTTCATTGCATTCAAGGTATAATTATTTTCAGTTCATGGACTCCCTGGGAATTGAACCCATGACCTAAGCTACAGGAATGTAATCCACCCTACCTCCAAATACATGTTAGCATTCCCTAATGCACAAAATCATTGACAGACACAGAACGTCTATGATTGCCTGGTGTTCTGACTGTTTACAAGGCCATCACTGCACACTTTATGTGATTTCTCAGATCAATGGTAGCAGTTTGTGTGAAATTGCTTATAGCACTTTTTTTAAAGTATCATGAAGGAAAATCAATAGTAAGCTTCAGCAACTTTTAATAATCAAAAATTTCACATGTGAGAATATTTGCACCTACTTTAGAAGATTGATTTTAGCATAGGTGTCATTGACCGGCATTAAAACCCGGAATTTACTGTTTCCATTGGGTTTAATAACAGTTTTAGTAAAATCTGTGAAGAAATTCAATTATGTTTTATTGATCATCAAAACTATCTGGAGGCCCCAGCCTTGAATTTATGAGCTGGGTGTGGACAGGATCCCCTCCAAGAACATCAAGGTCACCCCGTCTCATCTGTAGACTCTTCTCATCTTCTCCTTCACCTTTCTTTCCCCCGACACAGAGCTGCAGTCCAACTCAAATGCTGGATTACAAACTCTGAATTTAAAACACCTTGCTGTGATTCTGCAAGCATGTTGTTGCAACCCAGTCTTCTAGAAAAGTTAGCATGGTGTGTTTTTACCAAAATTATATTACGTTGCTTATTGCACGGTTCACAGTTCTTTAAAAGCAAAGTGTCACTGTAAAAAAAATTCTTGCTGCCTTAGATTGCTTAGTTTAAACTTGGTATAGCTTAATTTTTTTAAGTTATTTTTAAGAAACCTGATCGTACTGATTAACTTATTAAAATAAGTTAAAGCAACATAAAAAATATTTGTTGTCTTGACTTTTTGCCATTAATTTTTATACAAAAGTGTCCCTGCAAAGTTAAGCGATACCTGCCAACACTGCCATAATTCCCGGAAGGCTCCCGTATTTCAGACCCATCTCTTTCTACCTTCCCATTTTGTTATTTCTCCCTGAAAACTTCCGCAATTTCACCCCACCCCCGGTTCTCCTTTGTGGTACAGTCTGTAACAACCCTGGGTCGCCAACTTTGGTATAGTGTCCAATCGCAACGGCCGACCGAAACCCGTTTCATAGTGCAGTTACTAACACCACAGTACAGTTACTAACCCGGTTCTCAACTGTGTTTCTCCTGGAATTTCAGAGACATATGTTGTCAGGTATGAGTTAAACTAAACAAACTGCAGCAGTTTTGAAATAATTTTCAGTTTTCAAATGACGAGTGAGGATAAAAGATTAAATACTTTATCACTCTTGAAAATTAAATGCCACCTACACAAAAAATTGCAATAAATAAACATTTGTTGAAGCAACCATGCCATTTTACCTTGTCATTTGTTTGATAAACCATGCCGTTTTACTTTATTTATTATTTCACCTGGTTTTGAGCTTGTCGAACTAGGGCTGGGTGATATTGCAAAAAAAATTATCACGATATCATGTTTTATATAATTTAATATTGATAATTATTGAATATTTTTTAACAATACATTTAGGAATATTAGGATATTTTATTTAACCACTTAAATTTACCAACATTACTAAGGCAAACCACTTTAATAGTCAAAAACAAAAATATTTAAACAAAATTTCTGATCACTTTATAATAAAATAAAAATAAGTGTTAAAGGGACTCTTAAACTTGATAATTAAATGTTACAAAGTGTGTGCAATGGTAAAGCGTAAATACTGAACAATGAAAGAAAATTAAGGTGTCAATATAATGATACAGTAAACCGCCAACTCTGGAAACAACACAAATTACGACAATCAAATCTGAGCTTTCAAGTAAAGAAACCAACAATCATTATTCAAATACATATTGCAACATTACAAATTGTGAAGTTGAATGACTACAATACCCCTATGCTAAAAAAAATCATTCTTTTTGGGGAGCTAGTGGCTGGGATGCACAAGAAAAGAAACCAAAAAGCCACTCTGGTAACATCCTGTTTTATTTACAATCTTTTCACTGCTGCTATACGGCACTCATTTTCGCATGTGTTGTTATTCCCCTGGCGTCTCTTGTAACAAGGTGACCATCAACCATTTTCTCAGAGCATGACAAACAATCATTGCTGCAGCTCCATTGCAAGTTTATGGAGTTAAGTAAAAAGCGCTGCAGTGTTTGGGTGCGCTGTGTTTGTCTGAGGTAATTAGTCTGCCGTTATTACTGAGCAGATTGGTTAATTCTACTTGCATGAATCGCAATGAAAAGTTCTGATGTTTTCAACTAGGTGTGGCTGGAAAATGCACACGGTTCACCTGCGTGCTGCTTGCACAACATGTGCGTGTCGATCCCATATGCACGTCGTGCAAGTTGTGGACTTTCACTGGAAATGACAAACATACACTCTAAGCTTATTGGCACTGCTTCCAAGGTGCGCTTAGCTGCCACAATTTAATAAAACTATAGCGCTTCATTTGGAAACTACATACTGACTTTTTTTTTTTAAATGATATTGACAGTGGTGTTCGGTCAATAAATATTGATACCGATATTATCGCCCAGCTCTTTGTCAAACCATAAACTAATATTTTCTCAATTCGAATGTGTATCGACTTGGACCTGGAAACGGTACTCCATGCGTCATGACTTAAACGGATGCTAGATTAGCAATCAAGCAAGTTGGCATGCTCATTCATTTCACTGGGGACTTCTATTAATTGGTGATTTTTGTGTTATCATTTTTTGTATAGTATGTTTGGAACTTGTGGAGCTGCTCATTGATGGATTTGCTCTTCAATGTTTGTAGTTCCAGAGGTGAAATTTAAACAACACTGAACTAAACTGAACTTCAACTCTGAAAACTGAACTGACACGGTTTCAATTTACTAGAACTTCTATGTTAAGCTGCTTTGACACAATCTACATTGTAAAAGTACTATAGAAATAAAGATGAATTGAATTATTTGGTATGCAATAAATATGAATTTTTAAAGCAACTGAGCAAGAAACCACTCAGAGGTAAGTCTTCATTCGCTAAAAATCTCCACCATTCTCATAATTTGCATGAAAAGGAAGATAAACGAGCATTTTACAGCCTCCAGCGTTCATTTTAGACTATAACTCCAGCAAATTGGAGTTCTGCACAATTCCTTGGACTCAGCTGTGTTTGAATTAGCCAGTGTGTTTTTGCATTGTCAAGACAATTTGCATGAAGGAAGCGTTGATGTTGTTAAGTGTCGTGGACTCAGCACAAACACATTTGCCCTCGCGTGACGCTCAGATAAACTGGTTGGGATGAGCAGGCAGGTTGGGGCAGATACCGGTGAAGTCTCGTTCACAACTTTCCAACCGTAATTGGCTGTGTGTTAATGGCATTTAATCTGTGGGGAAAAAGACAGAGAGAGCGAAAGTCAAAAAAAGAATTAGAGAGTGTGTGTGTTGGAGAAAGTGAGACCACACAGAAGCCATAAATTTGACTTCTTTTATCGCTAAGGACAAAAGCAGTTCCAGTAAAGCTGATATGTAATATGAAAATTAATGGGCCATGTTTTTTTCCCCTTGCCATTTAAGACACTGAGCACCCATCATCACACTGACCTGCCTCTGCTTGTTCTTTACCTGGCTTTGGCTGGAAGATCAGCTTTGATTCATCACTCAAATGCCCTTGTTGCAAATGAGGTGCGACGTGCATCAGCATAACGTGCATTTAAAGCTTGTAAAATGTTTCGTTCACGAGTTGATAAAATAGGAGAGCCAGATGGTTGCCCTCAGAACTCTGCTTACCAGCTTCCCTTCATGACTTATTAATCCGCCCATATGTTTTAATGCACATACTGACAGCATGTGTCCAATAAAGATCTATCTATCTATCTATCTATCTATCTATCTATCTATCTATCTATCTATCTATCTATCTATCTGTCTGTCTGTCTGTCTGTCTGTCTGTCTGTCTGTCTGTCTGTCTGTCTGTCTGTCTGTCTGTCTGTCTGTCTGTCTGTCTGTCTTCTCTATCTATCTATCTATCTATCTATCTATCTATCTATCTATCTATCTATCTATCTATCTATCTATCTATCTATCTATCTATCTATCTATCTATCTATCTATCTATCTATCTATCTATCTATCTATCTATCTATCTGTCTATCTATCTGTCTATCTGTCTATCTGTCTGTCCATCTGTCTATCTGTCTGTCCATCTGTCCGTCTATCTGTCCGTCTATCTGTTCGTCTATCTATCTATACTTTATTAGGTACACCTTACTAGTACCGGGTTGGACCCACTTTTGTCTTCAGAACTGCTTTAATCCTTCATGTTATAGATTCAACAAGGTACTGGAAATATTCCTCAGAGATTCTGGTCCATATTGACATGATAGCATCATCCAGTGGCTGCTGATTTGTCTGCTGAACATCCATGATGTGAATCTCCTGTTCCACCACATCCCAAAGGTGCTCTATTGGATTGGGATCTGGTGACTGTGGAGGTCATTTGAGTACAGTGAACTCATTGTCATGTTCATGAAACCAGTCTGAGATGATTCGCGCTTTGACATGGTGAGTTATTCTGCTGGAAGTAGCCATCAGAAGATAGGTAAACTGTGGTCATAAAGGGATGGACATGGTCAGCAACAATACTCAGGTTGGCTGTGACGTTGACATGATGCTTGGTACTAATGGGCCCAAAGTGTGCCAAGAAAATAGCCCCCAAAGCATTACACCACCACCAGCCTAACCATTGATATGAGGCAGGATGGATCCATGCTTTCATGTTGTTGATGCCAAATTCTGACCCTACCATCCAAATGTCGCAGCAGAAATCGAGACTCATCAGACCAGGCAACATTTTTCCAATTTTCTATTGTCCAATTTTAGTGAGCCTATGCGAATAGTAGGCTCTGTTACCTGTTTTTAGCTGACAGGAGTGGCACCCGGGTTGGTCTTCTGCTGCTGTAGCCCGTCTGCCTCAAGGATGGATGTGTTGTGCATTCAGAGATGCTCTTCTGCATACCTCGGTTGTAACGAGTGGTTATTTCAGTTACTGTTGCCTTTTTATCAGCTCGAGCCAGTCTGACCATTCTCCTCTATCCTCTGGCATCAACAAGGCATTTGCGCACTCAGAACAGCCACTCACTGGATATTTTTTCTTTTTCGGACCATTCTCTGTACACTCTAGGGAAGTTTATGCGTGAAAATCCCAGTAGATCAGCAGTTTCTTAAATACTCAGACCAGCCCGTCTGGCTCCAACAACCACGCCACATTCAAAGTCATATAAATCACCTTTCTTCCCCATTCTCATGCACATTGCTGCAATGTGATTGACTGATTATAAATTTACGTTAACGAACAGTTGAGCAGGTGTAGCTAATAAAGTGACCGGTGATTGTATCTATCTATATAGTAAATAGATGTACATTTACTACACTGTAAATGGGTTACTTTAGTTGCCATAAAAGCGGCAAACTGACTACACACAAAAGTGAGTAAACCCATTCTAACTTGGAACTGTTTAGTTGACTTAATTTTTATAATTATGCCCATAATTCATTTACATAATTTTAAGGCAACATGTTTACTCACTTTAGGTAAAATCAACTAATCATCAATGTGACTATGCATACAGTATATTTATCTGTCATTTTTTTTAATGCATTTTGCCGTTCGTTCTGTTGATATCCATCATTCTATTCTTTTCAGTATTTTATTGTGTGTTTGTTTGTTGTTTGTTTTATAGCTCTTTCTATTGTTGGTTCATTATCCATGCTGTTGTCCATATGTTTTTCCATCTGTTGTTGGTTCTGTTGATCACTCTGTCTTTCTGTCTGTTATTGATTGTTATCATTTGTTTTGTTGTTCATTTTATCTTATGTTTTGATCAATCTACCATTCCATTTTTTTGTTTGCGTTATTGTTTATGCATTTTTGTTTCCCTTCTGTCCATCATCCGTTCCTTTTCTTTTATTTGTTCTATCACTAGTTTATTCTTGTGTATTTGTTCTGTTGTCTGTACTATAGTGCATAATGTTGATTTACCATTCTTTTTGTTTGTATTATTGTTTGTTCTTTTTTCTTTTCCTTCTGTCCATCCATCCATTCCTTTTCTCATTTGTTTGTTTTATAACTAGTCTGATGATGTGTATTTGTTCTGTTGTCTGTTCTCTAGTGCATACTGTTGATCTACTATTCTTTTTGTTTGTTTGTTAATTCCTCCAACACTTTATCAGTTGTTCTGTCCTTCATCTATTTAGTTCCTGGCTGTGTTCTATTCCCAACTATCCCCACTATGCCCTATTCATTTAGAACATTCTAACATAAAAAAAACCCATTAAAGTCAGCACTCTTAGGTGTAATTTGCTTTAAAAGTACAGTTCAGTTTTGGCGATCTTCATGTTTACAGTTGCGTTCCCTTCGTAGTGCACTTTGAAAACATTTATGCCATTTTGAGCACAGCCGTGGCTCATGACGAAAGCTATAGGTGACCTATTATTTAAAAGCGGAATTTACATCTACAAAGCTTGTGAAAACAAAAAACATAGCATACGTTAATGCTTTTAAGTTATAGTTGGTTATTTATTACGTATCTGTAGTGTATGACTTGGGCCTGTTGGTTAGAACATTTCTGCAGTGGTTTGCATGTTGTAAAAGTAGACTTAAAAAAAAATTAATAATAATAATCATCATCATCATTAATATTATTATTAAAGTATGATTTTTTCATTTCCTAATAATAACTATTAAATTTCATTTCTTAAAAAATAGCCTCAATATTTATTTATTTATTTATTTATTTTAATTAATCAATTAATTAATTTATTTATTTATTTATATAATTTATATATGAAATTAGAATACGTGTTAGCTTTTGAATGTAATTTTATGTTTTAGAATAGAATATGTAATGTTCCCAATAATCTTTGTAAAGGAAACATAGGCTCTATCTGTGCCATTTACATATATTTCAATTAATATGGAAAACGAGTGCATGTTTTTGCCAAAACTAATGTTAGATTTTTTTTAAATGCGTGTGTGTAAAACAATATAATTTGCACAAAGAAATTATGAGGTTCTTCTCTAAAGAAATTGTTACCACCCCGTTTAGAGTGTCATTATATGCATTTTACGTTAAAACTAACGTGGTTCAAACGATGGATCTGCGACAGAGAAACTATGCGTTTTGGGAAACACTCATCACTACATTGTTCTTTTACTAGATGATGCATCGTGTGATAGTTCAGCTGCGAGTTACACCGTTGTTCGGCAAATGCACCCCTGAATGTTTTGTTTTATTACATTTGTTGTTTATGTCATTGTTATTATAGAACATTTTGACATGTTCTGTTGGTGCATTAAATCTTTTTTTCATACAAAAAAAAAATTCAAATTCAGTGTGAATTTCACAGGGATTGATCCAGAACAAAATATGGTCAAATAAACAGCAACCATATTCCTTCATCCATTTTCTTTTTTATTTATTTTTTTTTTTTCTCCTTCATTTTTGGCTATAAATGAATTATGAATGTGAGCAGTGGGTCTTTAGCTTCTGCTCAACTCCAATGTACAGCCTTTGAAAGTGTTCTTTTTTTAAGTTCTCAAAAATATTTTTTCCCCAGTATTATTATAGAAATGTCAAATCTCAGAGCTCTTTCTCGAATCTTTCTTTACAAAATGTACGCTGACCGAAAGAGAAGACAGATCTAGCATATAATCATTGCACACAAATCTAAAATACCTGGTACATGATGGGGGAAAAAAGAGAATGTTCTCGCTCTTTTTGAACACAATAGCAAATCTCATTACAGTCACTGTCCTTGTGAGTAACACAAGTATTCAGAGGTCTCTGTACTATTGATAATACATGCTGAAAATAGATCATAGATGTCAAGGTATAACGACGACTATTTGCCACACGGAGAGAAAGAGTCTTTGCAGTTTTGAAGTGTTTAGTCATCCTCTGTGCTGGTCGAAAAAAACACAGGCTTCTGGCTAATTCTAACGTCAGTCATTATTTGGTCATACTGCTCTTACGGACTCTCCTTTGGTGCTCGTGCGGTTGCACAACAGCTAAAGAAGCAAATTCAAAACACAAAATCTCAACTTACACCCGAAAGCTGTCGTGTACAGGCACACAATGACAAAACGTATCTGGGAAATCATTTTAAAGGTATTTTTCTATTCGTGAGTTACACATTGCATTTAATTGGGCTACTAATATGAGGCAGGGGAAGAAATTTATTTCATAGTTGAATTATTATAGATAATTTAGCCCAATAATGCCTAATAATGCCTTTACTGTAAAAACACTGCCACATGTTTAGATTTTGACCTACAGTATATTGTTAAATGTCTATTTACTTCTGTTATAATATGTTGATGTTTTATAATAAATCAACAGAGCTAATAACAATATAGGTGTTCTAAAGATAAACATGCATCAGTTCTATAGCAGCGTTTCCCAACCCTGTTCCTGAAGGCACACCAACAGTAGACATTTTTAACCTCTTCCTAATCAAACACACCTGAATCAACTCCAAAACCTAAAATGAATGGGGCAGATAAGGGAGACATCCAAAATATGTACTATTGTTGAAAATGTCTACTGTTGGTGTGCCTCCAGGAACAGGGTTGGGAACACTGTTTGTTACAACCCAGGCTCATTCTGAAAACATACCCCTACATACATTTCTGTAGAGTGCCAAATACATCCCAGGAGCTATGTTTGTTTGCCGTTTTTGTTTTCGCGAATCCACCAGAGATGGCTGTGTACGCTTTTCGGGATCTCAAATATCTCTCTCGAGTGCCATTCGCACCTGCTCTTCTTGAGTAAATCCACCAGCTGGATTTATAAGGGATTTATAAAGCAAATCTAATATTGGATTTTATTTTAAATGCGTGTTTGTGTAAAACAATATAATTTGCACAAAGAAATGATGGGGTTCTTCTCTAAAGAAGTAGTTACTCCACCCCGTTTTGAGTGTCATAATGGGTGTTTTACGTTAAAACTAACATGGTTCAAGCTTTGGATCTGCGACAGAGAAACTATGGGTTTTGGGAAACACTCGTCACTACATAGTTCTTTTTCCAAACGATGCATCGTACAATGAAAGTTCAGCCACTAGTTACTTCGTTGTTACCCCAGAGCAGCAACAAGTTGCATTGGCGTTATGTCAACTCCCCCTTCGTCTGACTGGCTAGTGGAGAACTGTCAATCTCGACAAGTGGACCAATGATGACGCTGAAGCACGCCTGATTTAAATGAACCTCGCATCTTTTGAAAACACAAGTGCAGAATGTCGGAACAAGAGTGAAGGGGAAAAGACCGTAAGCACACAAAGCATTCAAATAAAAGCGGAAAAACTGATTTTGTCTAAACACGTTTTCATTTTTCTCATTATCTTTCGGAACTCGTCTTCGTAGTTTCCTATTCTTTCTATTTTTAGATTTAGATTAGATTCAACTTTATTGTCATTACACATGTACAAGGCAATGAAATGCAGTTTAGGTCTAACCAGCAGTGCAATAGCAGCGAGTGCAGGATACAGGTATAAGTTATAAAGTGCAGTTATAGAAAAACTATGGTGATATTTACAGATGGATGTACTATGAACATTATATACAGGTTGTTTTGCGTTTAGTTTCACTTTTGCATGTTATAATTTTACGTACCATGTCAATTTATTGATTTCCGCTTTTTATTTTTCAATCCGCGACCACCGTACATTTATCAGGATTTTGATCCCATAGCTGCGTCCGTCACGTATTTGCGTCACCTTAATTTGCATGTGTTGTGAGAAATTGCAGTGCGTTTTCTTAATTTGTTTGCATGCAAGAATTTGCAGCGAGTGTTCCCAATGTTTTGCCGTTGTGAGGATTTGCAACATGTTTGCTGTTAAACCACTCAAGATCTTTTTTTAATTTACTGGTGTTTTGTAATTGCATGTCTTTTCTTAAATTGCAGCGTGTTAAGCCCTCTTGTCCACCATAATTTTTTGTAAAAAATTACCCCTGAATTACCAACCAGCTACTTACTACACCTTAGAGCAAAGCATCTGTAAAACAAGGTAAAAACAATTAGAAAATCATGATGGAAAAACCCGAATCAGAGTTTTTTTTACGTTTTACTTTATTTGTTTTACTATATTTCCTCAAGGAATGACTGTAAACACAACAAGCAATACCAAACAAAATATACATACAAGTTCCATGTTTATTGTCTACAAGCTTGTATTCATTTTTTAGTTTTTGCCTCAACTAAATTATGTAAAGTAAAAATTACATAAGTTTTTCTGTAGTAATTGAGTCAGTGAGGTAATCTTTTTCAGATCGCTGCAATTTTTGCAAATCTCTGAAGTGAGCCAAGTCACGGGTTGCATCAGTAATAGATCATTTTCTGTGCATGGTGTGTGCCCTTCTGCAGTATGATGCTCCCTTACCCCCTAATAAGGCACCTGCAATCAAGCTCAATTGAGTCTTTGTCCAGGTGAAGGGAAAGGCAGCTGATGAGATGCAGTTTTCTGCTCTCTGATAAACACCACGCCACAGAGTCGTCCTGCCCTGCTTCCCTTTATGGCTCCTAATAAAGCCTCTGACACAAATGGCACCATTATCATCTCCTCGTATCTGCAGCCAGAATAATGCGCAAACTAGAGTCA